>NW_028160571.1:77500-321323 GCF_964263955.1 Coregonus lavaretus | reverse complement strand
AAGGTAATTATATGCTTTGGAACACTCTACATAAGTGCAGCCAATAATATACTGAGTGCATATACTCCCAAATCCACTAACTGGAACCTAGAGGAAGATGTGGCCTTAGAAACAGAGATGAGGTAGACTACATCCTAGACAGCCTCCCTCTCTCATACTAGAGGAAGATGTGGCCTTAGAAACAGGGCTGAAGTAAGCTACATCCTAGGGAGTTCTCTTTCTTCAGGCTATTTCAATATCTGTCTTGAGGAGGTTTGGAGAGTGGTTAGAAATGTGGAGCTGGAAAAATGTAATTACAGCACACATCTGATTGACGTGAATCTTGGACTAAGTTGTTACTGTGGCATCAACATCTCTGACCTCACAATAATGCACTGAGCTAATCTTCTCTACTCTACTCTACTCTACTCTACTCTACTCTACTCTACTCTACTCTACTCTACTCTACTCTACTCTACCCTATCATACTGTCTAGTCTCTAATACTGTCACCCTATCATACTGTCTCTAATACTGTCACCCTATCATACTGTCTCTAATACTGTCACCCTATCATACTGTCTCTAATACTGTCACCCTATCATACTGTCTAGTCTCTAATACTGTCACACTATCATACTGTCTCTAATACTGTCACCCTATCATACTGTCTAGTCTCTAATACTGTCACCCTATCATACTGTCTCTAATACTGTCACCCTATCATACTGTCTAGTCTCTAATACTGTCACCCTATCATACTGTCTCTAATACTGTCACCCTATCATACTGTCTCTAATACTGTCACAATATCATACTGTCTCTTATACTGTCACCCTATCATACTGTCTCTAATACTGTCACCCTATCATACTGTCTAGTCTCTAATACTGTCACCCTATCATACTGTCTCTAATACTGTCACCCTATCATACTGTCTGGTCTCTAATACTGTCACCCTATCATACTGTCTAGTCTCTAATAATGTCAACCTATCATACTGTCTAATCTCTAATACTGTCACCCTATCATACTGTCTCTAATACTGTCACCCTATCATACTGTCTAGTCTCTAATACTGTCACCCTATCATACTGTCTCTAATACTGTCACCCTATCATACTGTCTGGTCTCTAATACTGTCACCCTATCATACTGTCTAGTCTCTAATAATGTCAACCTATCATACTGTCTAATCTCTAATACTGTCACCCTATCATACTGTCTCTAATAATGTCACCCTATCATACTGTCTGGTCTCTAATACTGTCACCCTATCATACTGTCTCTAATAATGTCACCCTATCATACTGTCTAGTCTCTAATACTGTCACCCTATCATGCTGTCTCTAATACTGTCACCCTATCATACTGTCTAGTCTCTAATACTGTCACCCTATCATACTGTCTAGTCTCTAATACTGTCACCCTATCTTACTGTCTCTAATATTGTCACCCTATCATACTGTCTCTAATACTGTCACCCTATCATACTGTCTAGTCTCTAATACTGTCACCCTATCATACTGTCTAGTCTCTAATACTGTAACCCTATCATACTGTCTAGTCTCTAATACTGTCACCCTATCATACTGTCTCTAATACTGTCACCCTATCATACTGTCTCTAATACTGTCACCCTATCATACTGTCTAGTCTCTAATACTGTCACCCTATCATACTGTCTCTAATACTGTCACCCTATCATACTGTCTCTAATACTGTCACCCTATCATACTGTCTAGTCTCTAATATTGTCACCCTATCTTACTGTATCTAATATTGTCACCCTATAATACTGTCTCTAATACTGTCACCCTATCATACTGTCTCTAATACTGTCACCCTATCATACTGTCTGGTCTCTAATACTGTCACCCTATCATACTGTCTAGTCTATAATACTGTCACCCTATCATACTGTCTAGTCTCTAATACTGTCACCCTATCATACTGTCTCTAATACTGTCACCCTATCATACTGTCTAGTCTCTAATATTGTCACCCTATCTTACTGTATCTAATATTGTCACCCTATCATACTGTCTCTAATACTGTCACCCTACCATACTGTCTCTAATACTGTCACCCTATCATAGTGTCTAGTCTCTAATATTGTCACCCTATCTTACTGTATCTAATACTGTCACCCTATCATACTGTCTCTAATACTGTTACCCTATCATACTGTCTCTAATACTGTCACCCTATCATACTGTCTCTAATACTGTCACCCTCATCATACTGTCTAGTCTCTAATATTGTCACCCTATCATACTGTCTCTAATACTGTCACCCTATCATACTGTCTAGTCTCCAATACTGTCACCCTATCATACTGTCTCTAATACTGTCACCCTATCATACTGTCTCTAATACTGTCACCCTATCATACTGTCTCTAATACTGTCACAATATCATAATGTCTCTTATACTGTCACCCTATCATACTGTCTATAATACTGTCACCCTATCATACTGTCTCTAATACTGTCACCCTATCATACTGTCTAGTCTCTAATACTGTCACCCTATCATACTGTCTCTAATACTGTCAACCTATCATACTGTCTCTAATACTGACACCCTATCTTACTGTCTAGTCTATAATACTGTCACCCTATCATACTGTCTCTAATACTGTCACCCTATAATACTGTCTCTAATACTGTCACCCTATCATACTGTCTGGTCTCTAATACTGTCACCTTATCATACTGTCTAGTCTCTAATACTGTCACCCTATCATACTGTCTGGTCTCTAATACTGTCACCCTATCATACTGTCTCTAATACTGTCACCCTATCATACTGTCTCTAATACTGTCACCATATCATACTGTCTGGTCTCTAATACTGTCACCCTATCATACTGTCTCTAATAATGTCACCCTATCATACTGTCTGGTCTCTAATACTGTCACCCTATCATGCTGTCTCTAATACTGTCACCCTATCATACTGTCTAGTCTCTAATACTGTCACCCTATCATACTGTCTAGTCTCTAATACTGTCACCCTATCATACTGTCTAGTCTCTAATACTGTCACCCTATCATACTGTCTAGTCTTTAATATTGTCAACCTATTATACTGTCTAGTCTCTAATACTGTCACCCTATCATACTGTCTAGTTTCTAATACTGTCACCCTATCATACTGTCTCTAATACTGTCACCCTATCATACTGTCTCTAATATTGTCACCCTATCATACTGTCTGTAATACTGTCACCATATCATACTGTCTAGTCTCTAATACTGTCACCCTATCATACTGTCTAGTCTCTAATACTGTCACCCTATCATACTGTCTAGTCTCTAATATTATCAACCTATCATACTGTCTAGTCTCTAATACTGTCACCCTATCATACTGTCTAGTTTCTAATACTGTCACCCTATCATACTGTCTCTAATACTGTCACCCTATCATACTGTCTCTAATAATGTCACCCTATCATACTGTCTCTAATACTGTCACCCTATCATACTGTCTAGTCTCTAATACTGTCACCCTATCATACTGTCTAGTCTCTAATATTGTCACCCTATCATACTGTCTCTAATACTGTCACCCTATCATAATGTCTCTAATACTGTCACCCTATCATACTGTCTAGTCTCTAATACTGTCACCCTATCATACTGTCTAGTCTCTAATACTGTCACCCTATCATACTGTCTAGTCTCTAATATTGTTAACCTATCATACTGTCTAGTCTCTAATACTGTCACCCTATCATACTGTCTAGTTTATAATACTGTCACCCTATCATACTGTCTCTAATACTGTCACCCTATCATACTGTCTCTAATACTGTCACCCTATCATACTGTCTGTAATACTGTCACCCTATCATACTGTCTAGTCTCTAATACTGTCACCCTATCATACTGTCTAGTCTCTAATAATGTCACCATATCATACTGTCTAGTCTCTAATACTGTCACCCTATCATACTGTCTAGTCTCTAATACTGTCACCATATCATACTGTCTAGTCTCTAATACTGTCACCCTATCATACTGTCTAGTCTCTAATACTGTCACCCTATCATACTCTCTAGTCTATAATACTGTCACCCTATCATAATGTCTAGTCTCTAATACTGTCATCCTATCATACTGTCTCTAATACTGTCACCCTATCATACTGTATCTAATACTGTCAACCTATAATACTGTCTCTAATACTGTCAACCTATCATACTGTCTAGTATCTAATACTGTCACCCTATCATACTGTCTAGTCTCTAATACTGTCACCCTATCATACTGTCTCTAATACTGTCACCCTATCATACTGTCTAGTCTCTAATACTGTCACCCTATCATACTGTCTCTAATACTGTCACCCTATCATACTGTCTCTAATAATGTCACCATATCATACTGTCTAGTCTATAATACTGTCACCCTATCATACTGTCTAGTCTCTAATAATGTCAACCTAAAATACTGTCTGGTCTCTAATACTGTCACCCTATCATACTGTCTTTAATACTGTCACCCTATCATACTGTCTAGTGTCTAATACTGTCACCCTATCATACTGTCTCTAATACTGTCACCCTATCATACTGTCTCTAATACTGTCACCCTATCATACTGTCTCTAATACTGTCAACCTATCTTACTGTCTCTAATACTGTCAACCTATCATACTGTCTAGTATCTAATACTGTCACACTATCATACTGTCTCTAATACTGTCACCCTATCATACTGTCTCTAATACTGTCAACCTATCATACTGTCTAGTCTCTAATACTGTCACCCTATCATACTGTCTAGTCTCTAATACTGTCACCCTATCATACTGTCTCTAATACTGTCACCCTATCATACTGTCTTTAATACTGTCACCCTATCATACTGTCTAGTCTCTAATACTGTCAGCCTATCATACTGTCTAGTCTCTAATACTGTCACCCTATCATACTGTCTCTCATACTGTCACCCTATCATACTGTCTAGTCTCTAATACTGTCACCCTATCATACTGTCTCTAATACTGTCACCCTATCATACTGTCTTTAATACTGTCACCCTATCATACTGTCTCTAATACTGTCAGCCTATCATACTGTCTAGTCTCTAATACTGTCACCCTATCATACTGTCTCTAATACTGTCACCCTATCATACTGTCTCTAATTCTGTCACCCTATCATACTGTCTAGTCTCTAATACTGTCACCCTATCATATTGTCTCTAATACTGTCACCCTATCATACTGTCTAGTCTCTAATACTGTCACCCTATCATACTGTCTAGTCTCTAATTGTGTCACACTATCATACTGTCTCTAATACTGTCACCCTATCATACTGTCTAGTCTCTAATAATGTAACCCTATCATACTGTCTCTAATACTGTCACCCTATCATACTGTCTCTAATACTGTCACCCTATCATACTGTCTAGTCTCTAATACTGTCACCCTATCATACTGTCTCTAATACTGTCACCCTATCATACTGTCTTTAATACTGTCACCCTATCATACTGTCTATTCTCTAATACTGTCACCCTATCATACTGTCTCTAATACTGTCACCCTATCATACTGTCTATTCTCTAATACTGTCACCCTATCATACTGTCTCTAATGCTGTCACCCTATCATACTGTCTCTAATACTGTCACCCTATCATACTGTCTCTAATACTGTCACCCTATCATACTGTCTCTAATACTGTCAGCCTATCATACTGTCTAGTCTCTAATACTGTCACCCTATCATACTGTCTCTAATACTGTCACCCTATCATACTGTCTCTAATTCTGTCACCCTATCATACTGTCTAGTCTCTAATACTGTCACCCTATCATATTGTCTCTAATACTGTCACCCTATCATACTGTCTAGTCTCTAATACTGTCACCCTATCATACTGTCTAGTCTCTAATTGTGTCACACTATCATACTGTCTCTAATACTGTCACCCTATCATACTGTCTAGTCTCTAATAATGTAACCCTATCATACTGTCTCTAATACTGTCACCCTATCATACTGTCTCTAATACTGTCACCCTATCATACTGTCTAGTCTCTAATACTGTCACCCTATCATACTGTCTCTAATACTGTCACCCTATCATACTGTCTTTAATACTGTCACCCTATCATACTGTCTATTCTCTAATACTGTCACCCTATCATACTGTCTAGTCTCTAATACTGTCACCCTATCATACTGTCTCTAATACTGTCACCCTATCATACTGTATAGTCTCTAATACTGTCACCCTATCATACTGTCTAGTCTCTAATACTGTCACCCTATCATACTGTCTCTAATGCTGTCACCCTATCATACTGTCTCTAATACTGTCACCCTATCATACTGTCTCTAATACTGTCACCCTATCATACTGTCTCTAATACTGTCAACCTATCATACTGTCTAGTCTCTAAAACTGTCACCCTATCATACTGTATAGTTTCTAATACTGTCACCCTATCATACTGTCTCTAATACTGTCACCCTATCATACTGTCTCTAATACTGTCACCCTATCATACTGTCTAGTCTCTAATACTGTCACCCTATCATACTGTCTAGTCTCTAATACTGTCACCCTATCATACTGTCTCTAATACTGTCACCCTATCATACTGTCTAGTCTCTAATACTGTCACCCTATCATACTGTCTCTAATACTGTCACCCTATCATACTGTCTAGTCTCTAATACTGTCACCCTATCATACTGTCTCTAATACTGTCACCCTATCATACTGTCTAGTCTCTAATACTGTCACCCTATCATACTGTCTCTAATACTGTCACCCTATCATACTGTCTCTAATACTGTCACAATATCATACTGTCTCTAATACTGTCACCCTATCATACTGTCTCTAATACTGTCACCCTATCATACTGTCTAGTCTCTAATAATGTCAACCTATCATACTGTCTAATCTCTAATACTGTCACCCTATCATACTGTCTCTAATAATGTCACCCTATCATACTGTCTGGTCTCTAATACTGTCACCCTATCATACTGTCTCTAATACTGTCACCCTATCATACTGTCTAGTCTCTAATACTGTCACCCTATCATGCTGTCTCTAATACTGTCACCCTTTCATACTGTCTAGTCTCTAAAACTGTCACCCTATCATACTGTCTCTAATACTGTCACCCTATCATACTGTCTCTAATACTGTCACCCTATCATACTGTCTCTAATACTGTCACCCTATCATACTGTCTCTAATACTGTCACCCTATCATACTGTCTAGTCTCTAATACTGTCACCCTATCATACTGTCTAGTCTCTAATACTATCACCCTATCATACTGTCTAGTCTATAATAATGTCACCCTATCATACTGTCTCTAATACTGTCACCCTATCATACTGTCTCTAATACCGTCACCCTATCATACTTTCTCTAATACTGTCATCCCTATCATACTGTCTCTAATACTGTCACCCTATCATACTGTCTCTAATACTGTCACCCTATCATACTGTCTCTAATACTGTCACCCTATCATACTGTCTAGTCTCTAATACTGTCACCCTATCATACTGTCTAGTCTCTAATACTATCACCCTATCATACTGTCTAGTCTATAATAATGTCACCCTATCATACTGTCTCTAATACTGTCACCCTATCATACTGTCTCTAATACCGTCACCCTATCATACTTTCTCTAATACTGTCACCCTATCATACTGTCTCTAATACTGTCACCCTATCATACTGTCTAGTCTCTAATATTGTCACCCTATCTTACTGTATCTAATATTGTCACCCTATAATAATGTCTCTAATACTGTCACCCTATCATACTGTCTCTAATACTGTCACCCTATCATACTGTCTGGTCTCTAATACTCTCACCCTATCATACTGTCTCTAATACTGTCACCCTATCATACTGTCTAGTCTCCAATACTGTCACCCTATCATACTGTCTCTAATACTGTCACCCTATCATACTCTCTCTAATACTGTCACCCTATCATACTGTCTAGTCTCTAATACTGTCACTCTATCACACTGTCTCTAATACTGTCACCCTATCATACTGTCTAGTCTCTAATACTGTCACCCTATCATACTGTCTAGTCTCTAATACTGTCACCCTATCATAATGTCTAGTCTCTAATACTGTCACCCTATCATACTGTCTCTAATACTGTCACCCTATCATACTGTATCTAATACTGTCAACCTATAATACTGTCTCTAATACTGTCAACCTATCATACTGTCTAGTATCTAATACTGTCACCCTATCATACTGTCTAGTCTCTAATACTGTCACCCTATCATACTGTCTCTAATACTGTCACCCTATCATACTGTCTCTAATACTGTCACCATATCATACTGTCTAGTCTATAATACTGTCATCCTATCATACTGTCTAGTCTCTAATAATGTCAACCTATCATACTGTCTGGTCTCTAATACTGTCACCCTATCATACTGTCTCTAATAGTGTCACCCTATCATACTGTCTAGTCTATAATACTGTCACCCTATCATACTGTCTAGTCTCTAATAATGTCAACCTATCATACTGTCTGGTCTCTAATACTGTCACCCTATCATACTGTCTTTAATACTGTCACCCTATCATACTGTCTAGTGTCTAATACTGTCACCCTATCATACTGTCTCTAATACTGTCACCCTATCATACTGTCTCTAATACTGTCACCCTATCATACTGTCTCTAATACTGTCAACCTATCTTACTGTCTCTAATACTGTCAACCTATCATACTGTCTAGTATCTAATACTGTCACACTATCATACTGTCTCTAATACTGTCACCCTATCATACTGTCTCTAATACTGTCAACCTATCATACTGTCTAGTCTCTAATACTGTCACCCTATCATACTGTCTAGTCTCTAATACTGTCACCCTATCATACTGTCTCTAATACTGTCACCCTATCATACTGTCTTTAATACTGTCACCCTATCATACTGTCTAGTCTCTAATACTGTCAGCCTATCATACTGTCTAGTCTCTAATACTGTCACCCTATCATACTGTATCTAATACTGTCACCCTATCATACTGTCTCTAATTCTGTCACCCTATCATACTGTCTAGTCTCTAATACTGTCACCCTATCATACTGTCTAGTCTCTAATTGTGTCACACTATCATACTGTCTCTAATACTGTCACCCTATCATACTGTCTAGTCTCTAATAATGTAACCCTATCATACTGTCTCTAATACTGTCACCCTATCATACTGTCTCTAATACTGTCACCCTATCATACTGTCTAGTCTCTAATACTGTCACCCTATCATACCGTCTCTAATACTGTCACCATATCATACTGTCTTTAATACTGTCACCCTATCATACTGTCTATTCTCTAATACTGTCACCCTATCATACTGTCTAGTCTCTAATACTGTCACCCTATCATACTGTCTCTAATACTGTCACCCTATCATACTGTCTCTAATACTGTCACCCTATCATACTGTATAGTCTCTAATACTGTCACCCTATCATACTGTCTAGTCTCTAATACTGTCACCCTATCATACTGTCTCTAATGCTGTCACCCTATCATACTGTCTCTAATACTGTCACCCTATCATACTGTATCTAATAATGTCAACCTATAATACTGTCTCTAATACTGTCAACCTATCATACTGTCTAGTATCTAATACTGTCACCCTATCATACTGTCTCTAATACTGTCACCCTATCATACTGTCTAGTCTCTTATACTGTCACCCTATCATACTGTCTCTAATACTGTCACCCTATCATACTGTCTAGTCTCTAATACTGTCACCCTATCATACTGTCTCTAATACTGTCACCCTATCATACTGTCTCTAATACTGTCACCATATCATACTGTCTAGTCTATAATACTGTCACCCTATCATACTGTCTAGTCTCTAATAATGTCAACCTATCATACTGTCTGGTCTCTAATACTGTCACCCTATCATACTGTCTTTAATACTGTCACCCTATCATACTGTCTAGTCTCTAATACTGTCACCCTATCATACTGTCTTTAATACTGTCACCCTATCATACTGTCTAGTATCTAATACTGTCACCCTATAATACTGTCTCTAATACTGCCACCCTATCATACTGTCTCTAATACTGTCACCCTATCATACTGTCTCTAATACTGTCAACCTATCATACTGTCTCTAATACTGTCACCCTATCACACTGTCTCTAATACTTTCACCCTATCATACTGTCTAGTCTCCAATACTGTCACCCTATCATACTGTCTCTAATACTGTCACCCTATCATACTGTCTCTAATACTGTCACCCTATCATACTGTCTAGTCTCTAATACTGTCACCCTATCACACTGTCTCTAATACTGTCACCCTATCATACTGTCTAGTCTCTAATACTGTCACCCTATCATACTGTCTAGTCTCTAATACTGTCACCCTATCATACTGTCTAGTCTCTAATACTGTCACCCTATCATAATGTCTAGTCTATAATACTGTCACCCTATCATAATGTCTAGTCTCTAATACTGTCACCCTATCATACTGTCTCTAATACTGTCACCCTATCATACTGTATCTAATACTGTCAACCTATAATACTGTCTCTAATACTGTCAACCTATCATACTGTCTAGTATCTAATACTGTCACCCTATCATACTGTCTAGTCTCTAATACTGTCACCCTATCATACTGTCTCTAATACTGTCACCCTATCATACTGTCTAGTCTCTAATACTGTCACCCTATCATACTGTCTCTAATACTGTCACCCTATCATACTGTCTCTAATACTGTCACCATATCATACTGTCTAGTCTATAATACTGTCATCCTATCATACTGTCTAGTCTCTAATAATGTCAACCTATCATACTGTCTGGTCTCTAATACTGTCACCCTATCATACTGTCTAGTCTCTAATACTGTCACCCTATCATAATGTCTAGTCTCTAATACTGTCACCCTATCATACTGTCTAGTCTCTAATACTGTCACCATATCATACTGTCTAGTCTCTAATACTGTCACCCTATCATACTTTCTAGTCTCTAATACTGTCACCCTATCATACTGTCTAGTCTATAATACTGTCACCCTATCATAATGTCTAGTCTCTAATACTGTCACCCTATCATACTGTCTCTAATACTGTCACCCTATCATACTGTATCTAATACTGTCAACCTATAATACTATCTCTAATACTGTCAACCTATCATACTGTCTAGTATCTAATACTGTCACCCTATCATACTGTCTAGTCTCTAATACTGTCACCCTATCATACTGTCTCTAATACTGTCACCCTATCATACTGTCTAGTCTCTAATAATGTCACCCTATCATACTGACTCTAATACTGTCACCCTATCATACTGTCTCTAATACTGTCACCATATCATACTGTCTAGTCTATAATACTGTCACCCTATCATACTGTCTAGTCTCTAATAATGTCAACCTATCATACTGTCTGGTCTCTAATACTGTCACCCTATCATACTGTCTCTAATACTGTCACCCTATCATACTGTCTAGTCTCTAATACTGTCACACTATCATACTGTCTCTAATACTGTCAACCTATCTTACTGTCTCTAATACTGTCAACCTATCATACTGTCTAGTATCTAATACTGTCACACTATCATACTGTCTCTAATACTGTCACCCTATCATAATGGCTCTAATACTGTCAACCTATCATACTGTCTAGTCTCTAATACTGTCACCCTATCATACTGTCTAGTCTCTAATACTGTCACCCTATCATACTGTCTCTAATACTGTCACCCTATCATACTGTCTTTAATACTGTCACCCTATCATACTGTCTAGTCTCTAATACTGTCAGCCTATCATACTGTCTAGTCTCTAATACTGTCACCCTATCATACTGTCTCTAATACTGTCACCCTATCATACTGTCTCTAATTCTGTCACCCTATCATACTGTCTAGTCTCTAATACTGTCACCCTATCATATTGTCTCTAATACTGTCACCCTATCATACTGTCTAGTCTCTAATACTGTCACCCTATCATACTGTCTAGTCTCTAATTGTGTCACACTATCATACTGTCTCTAATACTGTCACCCTATCATACTGTCTAGTCTCTAATAATGTAACCCTATCATACTGTCTCTAATACTGTCACCCTATCATACTGTCTCTAATACTGTCACCCTATCATACTGTCTTTAATACTGTCACCCTATCATACTGTCTATTCTCTAATACTGTCACCCTATCATACTGTCTAGTCTCTAATACTGTCACCCTATTATACTGTCTCTAATACTGTCACCCTATCATACTGTCTCTAATACTGTCACCCTATCATACTGTATAGTCTCTAATACTGTCACCCTATCATACTGTCTAGTCTCTAATACTGTCTCCCTATCATACTGTCTAGTATCTAATACTGTCACACTATCATACTGTCTCTAATACTGTCAACCTATCATACTGTCTAGTATCTAATACTGTCACACTATCATACTGTCTCTAATACTGTCACCCTATCATACTGGCTCTAATACTGTCAACCTATCATACTGTCTAGTCTCTAATACTGTCACCCTATCATACTGTCTAGTCTCTAATACTGTCACCCTATCATACTGTCTCTAATACTGTCACCCTATCATACTGTCTTTAATACTGTCACCCTATCATACTGTCTAGTCTCTAATACTGTCAGCCTATCATACTGTCTAGTCTCTAATACTGTCACCCTATCATACTGTCTCTAATACTGTCACCCTATCATACTGTCTCTAATTCTGTCACCCTATCATACTGTCTAGTCTCTAATACTGTCACCCTATCATATTGTCTCTAATACTGTCACCCTATCATACTGTCTAGTCTCTAATACTGTCACCCTATCATACTGTCTAGTCTCTAATTGTGTCACACTATCATACTGTCTCTAATACTGTCACCCTATCATACTGTCTAGTCTCTAATAATGTAACCCTATCATACTGTCTCTAATACTGTCACCCTATCATACTGTCTCTAATACTGTCACCCTATCATACTGTCTTTAATACTGTCACCCTATCATACTGTCTATTCTCTAATACTGTCACCCTATCATACTGTCTAGTCTCTAATACTGTCACCCTATTATACTGTCTCTAATACTGTCACCCTATCATACTGTCTCTAATACTGTCACCCTATCATACTGTATAGTCTCTAATACTGTCACCCTATCATACTGTCTAGTCTCTAATACTGTCTCCCTATCATACTGTCTCTAATGCTGTCACCCTATCATACTGTCTCTAATACTGTCACCCTATCATACTGTATAGTCTCTAATACTGTCACCCTATCATACTGTCTAGTCTCTAATACTGTCTCCCTATCATACTGTCTCTAATGCTGTCACCCTATCATACTGTCTCTAATACTGTCAACCTATCATACTGTCTAGTCTCTAAAACTGTCACCCTATCATACTGTATAGTTTCTAATACTGTCACCCTATCATACTGCCTCTAATACTGTCACCCTATCATACTATCTAGTCTCTATTACCTCAACTACCTCAACTAGCCGGTGCCCCCGCACATTGACTATGCAACGGTACCCCCCTGTATATATAGCCTCCCTACTGTCACTTTATTTTACTGTATATATAGCCTCCCTACTGTCACTTTATTTACTTCTGCTCTTTTTTTCTCAACACTTTTTTGTTGATGTTTTATTCTTACTTTTTTGTTTAAAATAAATGCACTGTTGGTTAAGGGCTGTAAGTAAGCATTTCACTGTAATGTCTGCACCTGTTGTATTCGGCGCATGTGACCAATAAAATTTGATTTGATTTTGATTTGATTTGAATACTGTCACCCTATCATACTGTCTAGTCTCTAATACTGTCACCCTATCATACTGTCTCTAATACTGTCACCCTATCATACTGTCTAGTCTCTAATACTGTCACCCTATCATACTGTCTCTAATACTGTCACCCTATCATACTGTCTAGTCTCTAATACTGTCACCCTATCATACTGTCTCTAATACTGTCACCCTATCATAATGTCTCTAATACTGTCACAATATCATACTGTCTCTAATACTGTCACCCTATCATACTGTCTCTAATACTGTCACCCTATCATACTGTCTAGACTCTAATACTGTCACTCTATCATACTGCCTCTATTACTGTCACCCTATCATACGGTCTCTAATACTGTCACCCTATCATACTGTCTAGTCTCTAATACTGTCACCCTATCATACTGTCTCTAATACTGTCACCCTATCATACTGTCTTTAATACTGTCACCCTATCATACTGTCTATTCTCTAATACTGTCACCCTATCATACTGTCTAGTCTCTAATACTGTCACCCTATCATACTGTCTCTAATACTGTCACCCTATCATACTGTCTCTAATACTGTCACCCTATCATACTGTCTAGTATCTAATACTGTCACCCTATCATACTGTCTCTAATACTGTCACCCTATCATACTGTCTAGTCTCTAATACTGTCACCCTATCATACTGTCTCTAATACTGTCACCCTATCATACTGTCTCTAATACTGTCACCATATCATACTGTCTAGTCTATAATACTGTCACCCTATCATACTGTCTAGTCTCTAATAATGTCAACCTATCATACTGTCTGGTCTCTAATACTGTCACCCTATCATACTGTCTTTAATACTGTCACCCTATCATACTGTCTAGTCTCTAATACTGTCACCCTATCATACTGTCTAGTATCTAATACTGTCACCCTATCACACTGTCTCTAATACTGTCACCCTATCATACTGTCTAGTCTCTAATACTGTCACCCTATCATACTGTCTAGTCTCTAATACTGTCACCCTATCATACTGTCTAGTCTCTAATACTGTCACCATATCATACTGTCTAGTCTCTAATACTGTCACCCTATCATACTGTCTAGTCTCTAATACTGTCACCCTATCATACTGTCTAGTCTATAATACTGTCACCCTATCATAATGTCTAGTCTCGAATACTGTCACCCTATCATACTGTCTCTAATACTGTCACCCTATCATACTGTATCTAATAATGTCAACCTATAATACTGTCTCTTTTACTGTCAACCTATCATACTTTCTAGTATCTAATACTGTCACCCTATCATACTGTCTCTGATACTGTCACCCTATCATACTGTCTAGTCTCTAATACTGTCACCCTATCAACTGTCTCTAATACTGTCACCCTATCATACTGTCTCTAATACTGTCACCATATCATACTGTCTAGTCTATAATACTGTCACCCTATCATACTGTCTTGTCTCTAATACTGTCACCCTATCATACTGTCTCTAATACTGTCACCCTATCATACTGTCTAGTCTCTAATACTGTCACCCTATCATACTGTCTCTAATACTGTCAACCTATCATACTGTCTCTAATACTGTCACCCTATCATACTGTCTAGTCTCTAATACTGTCACCCTATCATACTGTCTCTAATACTGTCACCCTATCATACTGTCTCTAATTCTGTCACCCTATCATACTGTCTAGTCTCTAATACTGTCACCCTATCATATTGTCTCTAATACTGTCACCCTATCATACTGTCTAGTCTCTAATACTGTCACCTTATCATACTGTCTAGTCTCTAAAACTGTCACCCTATCATACTGTCTAGTCTCTAATACTGTCACCATATCATATTGTCTAGTCTCGAATACTGTCACCCTATCATACTGTCTAGTCTCTAATACTGTCACCCTATCATACTGTCTAGTCTATAATACTGTCACCCTATCATAATGTCTAGTCTCTAATACTGTCACCCTATCATACTGTCTCTAATACTGTCACCCTATCATACTGTCTCTAATACTGTCACCATATCATACTGTCTAGTCTATAATACTGTCACCCTATCATACTGTCTAGTCTCTAATAATGTCAACCTATCATACTGTCTGGTCTCTAATACTGTCACCCTATCATACTGTCTCTAATACTGTCACCCTATCATACTGTCTAGTCTCTAATACTGTCACACTATCATACTGTCTCTAATACTGTCAACCTATCTTACTGTCTCTAATACTGTCAACCTATCATACTGTCTAGTATCTAATACTGTCACACTATCATACTGTCTCTAATACTGTCACCCTATCATACTGTCTCTAATACTGTCAACCTATCATACTGTCTAGTCTAATACTGTCACCCTATCATACTGTCTAGTCTCTAATACTGTCACCCTATCATACTGTCTCTAATACTGTCACCCTATCATACTGTCTTTAATACTGTCACCCTATCATACTGTCTAGTCTCTAATACTGTCAGCCTATCATACTGTCTAGTCTCTAATACTGTCACCCTATCATACTGTCTCTAATACTGTCACCCTATCATACTGTATCTAATTCTGTCACCCTATCATACTGTCTAGTCTCTAATACTGTCACCCTATCATATTGTCTCTAATACTGTCACCCTATCATACTGTCTAGTCTCTAATACTGTCACCCTATCATACTGTCTAGTCTCTAATTGTGTCACACTATCATACTGTCTCTAATACTGTCACCCTATCATACTGTCTAGTCTCTAATAATGTAACCCTATCATACTGTCTCTAATACTGTCACCCTATCATACTGTCTCTAATACTGTCACCCTATCATACTGTCTAGTCTCTAATACTGTCACCCTATCATACTGTCTCTAATACTGTCACCCTATCATACTGTCTTTAATACTGTCACCCTATCATACTGTCTATTCTCTAATACTGTCACCCTATCATACTGTCTAGTCTCTAATACTGTCACCCTATCATACTGTCTCTAATACTGTCACCCTATCATACTGTCTCTAATACTGTCACCCTATCATACTGTATAGTCTCTAATACTGTCACCCTATCATACTGTCTAGTCTCTAATACTGTCTCCCTATCATACTGTCTCTAATGCTGTCACCCTATCATACTGTCTCTAATACTGTCACCCTATCATACTGTCTCTAATACTGTCACCCTATCATACTGTCTCTAATACTGTCAACCTATCATACTGTCTAGTCTCTAAAACTGTCACCCTATCATACTGTATAGTTTCTAATACTGTCACCCTATCATACTGCCTCTAATACTGTCACCCTATCATACTATCTAGTCTCTATTACCTCAACTACCTCAACTAGCCGGTGCCCCCGCACATTGACTATGCAACGGTACCCCCCTGTATATATAGCCTCCCTACTGTCACTTTATTTTACTGTATATATAGCCTCCCTACTGTCACTTTATTTTACTTCTGCTCTTTTTTTCTCAACACTTTTTTGTTGATGTTTTATTCTTACTTTTTTGTTTAAAATAAATGCACTGTTGGTTAAGGGCTGTAAGTAAGCATTTCACTGTAATGTCTGCACCTGTTGTATTCGGCGCATGTGACCAATAAAATTTGATTTGATTTTGATTTGATTTGAATACTGTCACCCTATCATACTGTCTAGTCTCTAATACTGTCACCCTATCATACTGTCTCTAATACTGTCACCCTATCATACTGTCTAGTCTCTAATACTGTCACCCTATCATACTGTCTCTAATACTGTCACCCTATCATACTGTCTAGTCTCTAATACTGTCACCCTATCATACTGTCTCTAATACTGTCACCCTATCATACTGTCTCTAATACTGTCACAATATCATACTGTCTCTAATACTGTCACCCTATCATACTTTCTCTAATACTGTCACCCTATCATACTGTCTAGACTCTAATACTGTCACTCTATCACACTGCCTCTAATACTGTCACCCTATCATACGGTCTCTAATACTGTCACCCTATCATACTGTCTAGTCTCTAATACTGTCACCCTATCATACTGTCTCTAATACTGTCACCCTATCATAATGTCTGGTCTCTAATACTGTCACCCTATCATACTGTCTAGTCTCTAATAATGTCAACCTATCATACTGTCTAATCTCTAATACTGTCACCCTATCATACTGTCTCAAAAATAATGTCACCCTATCATACTGTCTGGTCTCTAATACTGTCACCCTATCATACTGTCTCTAATACTGTCACCCTATCATACTGTCTAGTCTCTAATACTGTCACCCTATAATGCTGTCTCTAATACTGTCACCCTATCATACTGTCTAGTCTCTAATACTGTCACCCTATCATACTGTCTCTAATACTGTCACCCTATCATACTGTCTAGTCTCTAATACTGTCACCCTATCATACTGTCTCTAATACTGTCACCCTATCATACTGTCTAGTCTCTAATACTGTCACCCTATCATAATGTCTCTAATACTGTCACCCTATCATACTGTCTCTAATACTGTCACAATATCATACTGTCTCTAATACTGTCACCCTATCATACTTTCTCTAATACTGTCACCCTATCATACTGTCTAGACTCTAATACTGTCACTCTATCATACTGCCTCTAATACTGTCACCCTATCATACGGTCTCTAATACTGTCACCCTATCATACTGTCTAGTCTCTAATACTGTCACCCTATCATACTGTCTCTAATACTGTCACCCTATCATACTGTCTCTAATACTGTCACCCTATCATACTGTCTAGTCTCTAATACTGTCACCCTATCATACTGTCTAGTCTCTAATAATGTCAACCTATCATACTGTCTAATCTCTAATACTGTCACCCTATCATACTGTCTCAAAAATAATGTCACCCTATCATACTGTCTGGTCTCTAATACTGTCACCCTATCATACTGTCTCTAATACTGTCACCCTATCATACTGTCTAGTCTCTAATACTGTCACCCTATCATACTGTCTAGTCTCTAATACTGTCACCCTATCATACTGTCTAGTCTCTAATACTGTCACCCTATCATACTGTCTAGTCTCTAATAATGTCAACCTATCATACTGTCTAATCTCTAATACTGTCACCCTATCATACTGTCTCAAAAATAATGTCACCCTATCATACTGTCTGGTCTCTAATACTGTCACCCTATCATACTGTCTCTAATACTGTCACCCTATCATACTGTCTAGTCTCTAATACTGTCACCCTATAATGCTGTCTCTAATACTATCACCCTTTCATACTGTCTAGTCTCTAATACTGTCACCCTATCATACTGTCTCTAATACTGTCACCCTATCATACTGTCTCTAATACTGTCACCCTATCATACTGTCTCTAATACTGTCACCCTATCATACAGTCTCTAATACTGTCACCCTATCATACTGTCTAGTCTCTAATACTGTCACCCTATCATACTGTCTAGTCTCTAATACTATCACCCTATCATACTGTCTAGTCTATAATAATGTCACCCTATCATACTGTCTCTAATACTGTCACCCTATCATACTGTCTCTAATACTGTCACCCTATCATACTGTCTAGTCTCTAATACTGTCACCCTATCATACTGTCTAGTCTCTAATACTGTCACCCTATCATACTGTCTCTAATACTGTCACCCTATCATACTGTCTCTAATACTGTCACCCTATCATACTGTCTCTAATACCGTCACCCTATCATACTGTCTAGTCTCTAATATTGTCACCCTATCTTACTGTATCTAATATTGTCACCCTATAATACTGTCTCTAATACTGTCACCCTATCATACTGTCTCTAATACTGTCACCCTATCATACTGTCTGGTCTCTAATACTGTCACCCTATCATACTGTCTAGTCTCTAATATTGTCACCCTATCTTACTGTATCTAATATTGTCACCCTATCATACTGTCTCTAATACTGTCACCCTACCATACTGTCTCTAATACTGTCACCCTATCATACTGTCTAGTCTCTAATATTGTCACCCTATCTTACTGTATCTAATACTGTCACCCTATCATACTGTCTCTAATACTGTCACCCTATCATACTGTCTCTAATACTGTCACCCTATTATACTGTCTCTAATACTGTCACCCTCATCATACTGTCTAGTCTCCAATACTGTCACCCTATCATACTGTCTCTAATACTGTCACCCTATCATACTGTCTCTAATACTGACACCCTATCATACTGTCTAGTCTCTAATACTGTCACCCTATCATACTGTCTCTAATACTGTCACCCTATCATACTGTCTAGTCTCTAATACTGTCACCCTATCACACTGTCTCTAATACTGTCACCCTATCATACTGTCTAGTCTCTAATACTGTCACCCTATCATACTGTCTAGTCTCTAATACTGTCACCATATCATACTGTCTAGTCTCTAATACTGTCACCCTATCATACTGTCTAGTCTCTAATACTGTCACCCTATCATACTGTCTAGTCTATAATACTGTCACCCTATCATAATGTCTAGTCTCTAATACTGTCACCCTATCATACTGTCTCTAATACTGTCACCCTATCATACTGTATATAATAATGTCAACCTATAATACTGTCTCTAATACTGTCAACCTATCATACTGTCTAGTATCTAATACTGTCACCCTATCATACTGTCTCTAATACTGTCACCCTATCATACTGTCTAGTCTCTAATACTGTCACCCTATCATACTGTCTCTAATACTGTCACCCTATCATACTGTCTAGTCTCTAATACTGTCACCCTATCATACTGTCTCTAATACTGTCAACCTATCATACTGTCTCTAATACTGTCACCATATCATACTGTCTAGTCTATAATACTGTCACCCTATCATACTGTCTAGTCTCTAATAATGTCAACCTATCATACTGTCTGGTCTCTAATACTGTCACCCTATCATACTGTCTTTAATACTGTCACCCTATCATACTGTCTAGTCTCTAATACTGTCACCCTATCATACTGTCTAGTATCTAATACTGTCACCCTATAATACTGTCTCTAATACTGTCACCCTATCATACTGTCTCTAATACTGTCAACCTATCATACTGTCTCTAATACTGTCACCCTATCATACTGTCTCTAATACTGTCACCCTATCATACTGTCTAGTCTCCAATACTGTCACCCTATCATACTGTCTCTAATACTGTCACCCTATCATACTGTCTCTAATACTGTCACCCTATCATACTGTCTAGTCTCTAATACTGTCACCCTATCATACTGTCTCTAATACTGTCACCCTATCATACTGTCTAGTCTCTAATACTGTCACCCTATCACACTGTCTCTAATACTGTCACCCTATCATACTGTCTAGTCTCTAATACTGTCACCCTATCATACTGTCTAGTCTCTAATACTGTCACCCTATCATACTGTCTAGTCTCTAATACTGTCACCATATCATACTGTCTAGTCTCTAATACTGTCACCCTATCATACTGTCTAGTCTCTAATACTGTCACCCTATCATACTGTCTAGTCTATAATACTGTCACCCTATCATAATGTCTAGTCTCTAATACTGTCACCCTATCATACTGTCTCTAATACTGTCACCCTATCATACTGTATCTAATAATGTCAACCTATAATACTGTCTCTTTTACTGTCAACCTATCATACTGTCTAGTATCTAATACTGTCACCCTATCATACTGTCTCTAATACTGTCACCCTATCATACTGTCTAGTCTCTAATACTGTCACCCTATCATACTGTCTCTAATACTGTCACCCTATCATACTGTCTAGTCTCTAATACTGTCACCCTATCATACTGTCTCTAATACTGTCAACCTATCATACTGTCTCTAATACTGTCACCCTATCATACTGTCTAGTCTCTAATACTGTCACCCTATCATACTGTCTCTAATACTGTCACCCTATCATACTGTCTCTAATTCTGTCACCCTATCATACTGTCTAGTCTCTAATACTGTCACCCTATCATATTGTCTCTAATAATGTCACCCTATCATACTGTCTAGTCTCTAATACTGTCACCTTATCATACTGTCTAGTCTCTAATACTGTCACCCTATCATACTGTCTAGTCTCTAATACTGTCACCATATCATATTGTCTAGTCTCGAATACTGTCACCCTATCATACTGTCTAGTCTCTAATACTGTCACCCTATCATACTGTCTAGTCTATAATACTGTCACCCTATCATAATGTCTAGTCTCTAATACTGTCAACCTATCATACTGTCTAGTCTCTAATACTGTCACCCTATCATACTGTCTTTAATACTGTGACCATATCATACTGTCTAGTATCTAATACTGTCACCCTATAATACTGTCTCTAATACTGTCACCCTATCATACTGTCTATAATACTGTCACCCTATCATACTGTATCTAATACTGTCAACCTATAATACTGTCTCTAATACTGTCAACCTATCATACTGTCTAGTCTCTAATACTGTCAACCTATAATACTGTCTCTAATACTGTCACCCTATCATACTGTCTAGTCTCTAATACTGTCACCCTATCATACTGTCTCTAATACTGTCACCATATCATACTGTCTCTAATACTGTCACCATATCATACTGTCTAGTCTCTAATACTGTCACCCTATCATACTGTCTCTAATACTGTCACCCTATCATACTGTCTCTAATACTGTCACCATATCATACTGTCTAGTCTATAATACTGTCACCCTATCATACTGTCTTGTCTCTAATACTGTCACCCTATCATACTGTCTCTAATACTGTCACCCTATCATACTGTCTAGTCTATAATACTGTCACCCTATCATACTGTCTCTAATACTGTCAACCTATCATACTGTCTCTAATACTGTCACCCTATCATACTGTCTAGTCTCTAATACTGTCACCCTATCACACTGTCTCTAATACTGTCACCCTATCATACTGTCTCTAATTCTGTCACCCTATCATACTGTCTAGTCTCTAATACTGTCACCCTAATATATTGTCTCTAATACTGTCACCCTATCATACTGTCTAGTCTCTAATACTGTCACCCTATCATACTGTCTAGTCTCTAATACTGTCACCCTATCATACTGTCTAGTCTCTAATACTGTCACCATATCATACTGTCTAGTCTCTAATACTGTCACCCTATCATACTGTCTAGTCTCTAATACTGTCACCCTATCATACTGTCTAGTCTATAATACTGTCACCCTATCATAATGTCTAGTCTCTAATACTGTCACCCTATCATACTGTCTCTAATACTGTCACCCTATCATACTGTATCTAATAATGTCAACCTATAATACTGTCTCTTTTACTGTCAACCTATCATACTGTCTAGTATCTAATACTGTCACCCTATCATACTGTCTCTAATACTGTCACCCTATCATACTGTCTAGTCTCTAATACTGTCACCCTATCATACTGTCTCTAATACTGTCACCCTATCATACTGTCTAGTCTCTAATACTGTCACCCTATCATACTGTCTCTAATACTGTCAACCTATCATACTGTCTCTAATACTGTCACCCTATCATACTGTCTAGTCTCTAATACTGTCACCCTATCATACTGTCTCTAATACTGTCACCCTATCATACTGTCTCTAATTCTGTCACCCTATCATACTGTCTAGTCTCTAATACTGTCACCCTATCATATTGTCTCTAATAATGTCACCCTATCATACTGTCTAGTCTCTAATACTGTCACCTTATCATACTGTCTAGTCTCTAATACTGTCACCCTATCATACTGTCTAGTCTCTAATACTGTCACCATATCATATTGTCTAGTCTCGAATACTGTCACCCTATCATACTGTCTAGTCTCTAATACTGTCACCCTATCATACTGTCTAGTCTATAATACTGTCACCCTATCATAATGTCTAGTCTCTAATACTGTCAACCTATCATACTGTCTAGTCTCTAATACTGTCACCCTATCATACTGTCTTTAATACTGTCACCATATCATACTGTCTAGTATCTAATACTGTCACCCTATAATACTGTCTCTAATACTGTCACCCTATCATACTGTCTATAATACTGTCACCCTATCATACTGTATCTAATACTGTCAACCTATAATACTGTCTCTAATACTGTCAACCTATCATACTGTCTAGTCTCTAATACTGTCAACCTATAATACTGTCTCTAATACTGTCACCCTATCATACTGTCTAGTCTCTAATACTGTCACCCTATCATACTGTCTCTAATACTGTCACCATATCATACTGTCTCTAATACTGTCACCATATCATACTGTCTAGTCTCTAATACTGTCACCCTATCATACTGTCTCTAATACTGTCACCCTATCATACTGTCTCTAATACTGTCACCATATCATACTGTCTAGTCTATAATACTGTCACCCTATCATACTGTCTTGTCTCTAATACTGTCACCCTATCATACTGTCTCTAATACTGTCACCCTATCATACTGTCTAGTCTATAATACTGTCACCCTATCATACTGTCTCTAATACTGTCAACCTATCATACTGTCTCTAATACTGTCACCCTATCATACTGTCTAGTCTCTAATACTGTCACCCTATCACACTGTCTCTAATACTGTCACCCTATCATACTGTCTCTAATTCTGTCACCCTATCATACTGTCTAGTCTCTAATACTGTCACCCTAATATATTGTCTCTAATACTGTCACCCTATCATACTGTCTAGTCTCTAATACTGTCACCCTATCATACTGTCTAGTCTCTAATACTGTCACCCTATCATACTGTCTAGTCTCTAATACTGTCACCATATCATACTGTCTAGTCTCGAATACTGTCACCCTATCATACTGTCTAGTCTCTAATACTGTCACCCTATCATACTGTCTAGTCTATAATACTGTCACCCTATCATAATGTCTAGTCTCTAATACTGTCAACCTATCATACTGTCTAGTCTCTAATACTGTCACCCTATCATACTGTCTTTAATACTGTCACCCTATCATACTGTCTAGTATCTAATACTGTCACCCTATACTACTGTCTCTAATACTGTCACCCTATCATACTGTCTATAATACTGTCACCCTATCATACTGTATCTAATACTGTCAACCTATAATACTGTCTCTAATACTGTCAACATATCATACTGTCTAGTATCTAATACTGTCACCCTATCATACTGTCTTTAATACTGTCACCCTATCGTACTGTCTAGTCTCTAATACTGTCACCCTATCATACTGTCTCTAATACTGTCACCCTATCATACTGTCTAGTCTCTAATACTGTCACCCTATCATACTGTCTCTAATACTGTCACCATATCATACTGTCTCTAATACTGTCACCATATCATACTGTCTAGTCTCTAATACTGTCACCCTATCATACTGTCTCTAATACTGTCACCCTATCATACTGTCTCTAATACTGTCACCCTATCATACTGTCTCTAATACTGTCACCCTATCATAATGTCTAGTCTCTAATACTGTCAACCTATCATACTGTCTAGTCTCTAATACTGTCACCCTATCATACTGTCTTTAATACTGTCACCCTATCATACTGTCTAGTATCTAATACTGTCACCCTATAATACTGTCTCTAATACTGTCACCCTATCATACTGTCTATAATACTGTCACCCTATCATACTGTATCTAATACTGTCAACCTATAATACTGTCTCTAATAATGTCAACCTATCATACTGTCTAGTATCTAATACTGTCACCCTATCATACTGTCTCTAATACTGTCACCCTATCGTACTGTCTAGTCTCTAATACTGTCACCCTATCATACTGTCTCTAATACTGTCACCCTATCATACTGTCTAGTCTCTAATACTGTCACCCTATCATACTGTCTCTAATACTGTCACCATATCATACTGTCTCTAATACTGTCACCATATCATACTGTCTCTAATACTGTCACCATATCATACTGTCTAGTCTATAATACTGTCACCCTATCATACTGTCTTGTCTCTAATACTGTCACCCTATCATACTGTCTCTAATACTGTCACCCTATCATACTGTCTAGTCTCTAATACTGTCACCCTATCATACTGTCTCTAATACTGTCAACCTATCATACTGTATCTAATACTGTCACCCTATCATACTGTCTAGTCTCTAATACTGTCACCCTATCATACTGTCTCTAATACTGTCACCCTATCATACTGTCTCTAATTCTGTCACCCTATCATACTGTCTAGTCTCTAATACTGTCACCCTATCATATTGTCTCTAATACTGTCACCCTATCATACTGTCTAGTCTCTAATACTGTCACCCTATCATACTGTCTAGTCTCTAATACTGTCACCCTATCATACTGTCTAGTCTCTAATACTGTCACCATATCATACTGTCTAGTCTCGAATACTGTCACCCTATCATACTGTCTAGTCTCTAACACTGTCACCCTATCATACTGTCTAGTCTATAATACTGTCATCCTATCATAATATCTAGTCTCTAATACTGTCAACCTATCATACTGTCTAGTCTCTAATACTGTCAACCTATAATACTGTCTCTAATACTGTCACCTTATCGTACTGTCTAGTCTCTAATACTGTCACCCTATCATACTGTCTCTAATACTGTCACCCTATCATACTGTCTAGTCTCTAATAATGTCACCCTATCATACTGTCTCTAATACTGTCACCATATCATACTGTCTCTAATACTGTCACCATATCATACTGTCTAGTCTCTAATACTGTCACCCTATCATACTGTCTCTAATACTGTCACCCTATCATACTGTCTCTAATACTGTCACCCTATCATACTGTCTCTAATACTGTCACCCTATCATAATGTCTAGTCTCTAATACTGTCAACCTATCATACTGTCTAGTCTCTAATACTGTCACCCTATCATACTGTCTTTAATACTGTCACCCTATCATACTGTCTAGTATCTAATACTGTCACCCTATAATACTGTCTCTAATACTGTCACCCTATCATGCTGTCTATAATACTGTCACCCTATCATACTGTATCTAATACTGTCAACCTATAATACTGTCTCTAATACTGTCAACCTATCATACTGTCTAGTATCTAATACTGTCACCCTATCATACTGTCTCTAATACTGTCACCCTATCATACTGTCTAGTCTCTAATACTGTCACCCTATCATACTGTCTCTAATACTGTAACCCTATCATACTGTCTCTAATACTGTCACCATATCATACTGTCTCTAATACTGTCACCATATCATACTGTCTCTAATACTGTCACCATATCATACTGTCTAGTCTATAATACTGTCACCCTATCATACTGTCTTGTCTCTAATACTGTCACCCTATCATACTGTCTCTAATACTGTCACCCTATCATACTGTCTAGTCTCTAATACTGTCACCCTATCATACTGTCTCTAATACTGTCAACCTATCATACTGTATCTAATACTGACACCCTATCATACTGTCTAGTCTCTAATACTGTCACCCTATCATACTGTCTCTAATACTGTCACCCTATCATACTGTCTCTAATTCTGTCACCCTATCATACTGTCTAGTCTCTAATACTGTCACCCTATCGTACTGTCTAGTCTCTAATACTGTCACCCTATCATACTGTCTCTAATACTGTCACCCTATCATACTGTCTAGTCTCTAATACTGTCACCCTATCATACTGTCTCTAATACTGTCACCATATCATACTGTCTCTAATACTGTCACCATATCATACTGTCTCTAATACTGTCACCATATCATACTGTCTAGTCTATAATACTGTCACCCTATCATACTGTCTTGTCTCTAATACTGTCACCCTATCATACTGTCTCTAATACTGTCACCCTATCATACTGTCTAGTCTCTAATACTGTCACCCTATCATACTGTCTCTAATACTGTCAACCTATCATACTGTATCTAATACTGTCACCCTATCATACTGTCTAGTCTCTAATACTGTCACCCTATCATACTGTCTCTAATACTGTCACCCTATCATACTGTCTCTAATTCTGTCACCCTATCATACTGTCTAGTCTCTAATACTGTCACCCTATCATATTGTCTCTAATACTGTCACCCTATCATACTGTCTAGTCTCTAATACTGTCACCCTATCATACTGTCTAGTCTCTAATACTGTCACCCTATCATACTGTCTAGTCTCTAATACTGTCACCATATCATACTGTCTAGTCTCGAATACTGTCACCCTATCATACTGTCTAGTCTCTAATACTGTCACCCTATCATACTGTCTAGTCTATAATACTGTCATCCTATCATAATATCTAGTCTCTAATACTGTCAACCTATCATACTGTCTAGTCTCTAATACTGTCAACCTATAATACTGTCTCTAATACTGTCACCTTATCGTACTGTCTAGTCTCTAATACTGTCACCCTATCATACTGTCTCTAATACTGTCACCCTATCATACTGTCTAGTCTCTAATACTGTCACCCTATCATACTGTCTCTAATACTGTCACCATATCATACTGTCTCTAATACTGTCACCATATCATACTGTCTAGTCTCTAATACTGTCACCCTATCATACTGTCTCTAATACTGTCACCCTATCATACTGTCTCTAATACTGTCACCCTATCATACTGTCTCTAATACTGTCACCCTATCATAATGTCTAGTCTCTAATACTGTCAACCTATCATACTGTCTAGTCTCTAATACTGTCACCCTATCATACTGTCTTTAATACTGTCACCCTATCATACTGTCTAGTATCTAATACTGTCACCCTATAATACTGTCTCTAATACTGTCACCCTATCATACTGTCTATAATACTGTCACCCTATCATACTGTATCTAATACTGTCAACCTATAATACTGTCTCTAATACTGTCAACCTATCATACTGTCTAGTATCTAATACTGTCACCCTATCATACTGTCTCTAATACTGTCACCCTATCATACTGTCTAGTCTCTAATACTGTCACCCTATCATACTGTCTCTATTACTGTCACCCTATCATACTGTCTCTAATACTGTCACCATATCATACTGTCTAGTCTATAATACTGTCACCCTATCATACTGTCTTGTCTCTAATACTGTCACCCTATCATACTGTCTCTAATACTGTCACCCTATCATACTGTCTAGTCTCTAATACTGTCAACCTATCATACTGTCTCTAATACTGTCAACCTATCATACTGTCTCTAATACTGTCACCCTATCATACTGTCTAGTCTCTAATACTGTCACCCTATCACACTGTCTCTAATACTGTCACCCTATCATACTGTCTCTAATTCTGTCACCCTATCATACTGTCTAGTCTCTAATACTGTCACCCTATCATATTGTCTCTAATACTGTCACCCTATCATACTGTCTAGTCTCTAATAATGTCACCCTATCATACTGTCTAGTCTCTAATACTGTCACCCTATCATACTGTCTAGTCTCTAATACTGTCACCATATCATACTGTCTAGTCTCGAATACTGTCACCCTATCATACTCTCTAGTCTCTAATACTGTCACCCTATCATACTGTCTAGTCTATAATACTGTCACCCTATCATAATGTCTAGTCTCTAATACTGTCAACCTATCATACTGTCTAGTCTCTAATACTGTCACCCTATCATACTGTCTTTAATACTGTCACCCTATCATACTGTCTAGTATCTAATACTGTCACCCTATAATACTGTCTCTAATACTGTCACCCTATCATACTGTCTATAATACTGTCACCCTATCATACTGTATCTAATACTGTCAACCTATAATACTGTCTCTAATACTGTCAACCTATCATACTGTCTAGTATCTAATACTGTCACCCTATCATACTGTCTCTAATACTGTCACCCTATCGTACTGTCTAGTCTCTAATACTGTCACCCTATCATACTGTCTCTAATACTGTCACCCTATCATACTGTCTAGTCTCTAATACTGTCACCCTATCATACTGTCTCTAATACTGTCACCATATCATACTGTCTCTAATACTGTCACCATATCATACTGTCTAGTCTCTAATACTGTCACCCTATCATACTGTCTCTAATACTGTCACCCTATCATACTGTCTCTAATACTGTCACCCTATCATACTGTCTCTAATACTGTCACCATATCATACTGTCTAGTCTCTAATACTGTCACCATATCATACTGTCTAGTCTCTAATACTGTCACCCTATCATACTGTCTCTAATACTGTCACCCTATCATACTGTCTCTAATACTGTCACCATATCATACTGTCTAGTCTATAATACTGTCACCCTATCATACTGTCTCTAATACTGTCACCCTATCGTACTGTCTAGTCTCTAATACTGTCACCCTATCATACTGTCTCTAATACTGTCACCCTATCATACTGTCTAGTCTCTAATACTGTCACCCTATCATACTGTCTCTAATACTGTCACCCTATCATACTGTCTAGTCTATAATAATGTCAACCTATCATAGTGTCTGGTCTCTAATACTGTCACCCTATCATACTGTCTAGTATCTAATGCTGTCACCCTATCATACTGTCTCTAATAATGTCACCCTATCATACTGTCTATAATACTGTCACCCTATCATACTGTCTAGTCTCTAAAACTGTCACCCTATCATACTGTCTAGTCTCTAATACTGTCACCCTATCATACTGTCTCTAATACTGTCACCCTATCATACTGTATTTAATACTGTCACCCTATCATACTGTCTAGTCTCTAATACTGTCACCCTATCATACTGTCTAGTCTCTAATACTGTCACCCTATCATACTGTCTCTAATACTGTCACCCTATCATACTGTCTCTAATACTGTCACCCTATCGTACTGTCTAGTCTCTAATACTGTCACCCTATCATACTGTCTCTAATACTGTCAACCTATCATACTGTCTAGTCTCTAAAACTGTCACCCTATCATACTGTCTAGTCTCTAATACTGTCACCCTATCATACTGTCTCTAATACTGTCACCCTATCATACTGTCTTTAATACTGTCACCCTATCATACTGTCTAGTCTCTAATACTGTCACCCTATCATACTGTCTAGTCTCTAATACTGTCACCCTATCATACTGTCTCTAATATTGTCACCCTATCATACTGTCTCTAATAATGTCACCCTATCGTACTGTCTAGTCTCTAATACTGTCACCCTATCATACTGTCTCTAATACTGTCACCCTATCATACTGTCTAGTCTCTAATACTGTCACCCTATCATACTGTCTCTAATACTGTCACCCTATCATACTGTCTCTAATACTGTCACCATATCATACTGTCTAGTCTATAATACTGTCACCCTATCATACTGTCTAGTCTCTAATAATGTCAACCTATCATAGTGTCTGGTCTCTAATACTGTCACCCTATCATACTGTCTAGTATCTAATACTGTCACCCAATCATACTGTCTCTAATACTGTCACCCTATCATACTGTCTCTAATACTGTCACCCTATCATACTGTCTAGTCTCTAATACTGTCACCCTATCATACTGTCTCTAATACTGTCAACCTATCATACTGTCTAGTCTCTAAAACTGTCACCCTATCATACTGTCTAGTCTCTAATACTGTCACCCTATCATACTGTCTCTAATACTGTCACCCTATCATACTGTCTTTAATACTGTCACCCTATCATACTGTCTAGTCTCTAATACTGTCACCCTATCATACTGTCTAGTCTCTAATACTGTCACCCTATCAAACTGTCTCTAATACTGTCACCCTATCATACTGTCTATAATACTGTCACCCTATCATACTGTCTAGTCTCTAATACTGTCACCCTATCATACTGTCTCTAATACTGTCAACCTATCATACTGTCTAGTCTCTAAATCTGTCACCCTATCATACTGTCTAGTCTCTAATACTGTCACCCTATCATACTGTCTCTAATACTGTCACCCTATCATACTGTCTTTAATACTGTCACCCTATCATACTGTCTAGTCTCTAATACTGTCACCCTATCATACTGTCTAGTCTCTAATACTGTCACCCTATCATACTGTCTCTAATACTGTCAACCTATCATACTGTCTAGTCTCTAAAACTGTCACCCTATCATACTGTCTAGTCTCTAATACTGTCACCATATCATACTGTCTATAATACTGTCACCCTATCATACTGTCTAGTCTCTAATTCTGTCACACTATCATACTGTCTCTAATACTGTCACCCTATCATACTGTCTAGTCTCTAATAATGTAACCCTATCATACTGTCTCTAATACTGTCACCCTATCATACTGTCTCTAATACTGTCACCCTATCATACTTTATAGTCTCTAATACTGTCTCCCTATCATACTGTCTCTAATACTGTCACAATATCATACTGTCTCTAATACTGTCACCCTATCATACTGTCTTTAATACTGTCACCCTATCATACTGTCTAGTCTCTAATACTGTCACCCTATCATACTGTCTTTAATACTGTCACCCTATCATACTGTCTATTCTCTAATACTGTCACCCTATCATACTGTCTAGTCTCTAATACTGTCACCCTATCATACTGCCTCTAATACTGTCACCCTATCATACTGTCTCTAATATTATCACCCTATCATACTGTCTAGTCTCTAATACTGTCACCCTATCATACTGTCTCTAATACTATCACCCTATCATACTGTCTAGTCTATAATAATGTCACCCTATCATACTGTCTCTAATACTGTCACCCTATCATACTGTCTAGTCTCTAATACTGTCACCCTATCATACTGTCTAGTCTCTAATACTGTCACCCTATCATACTGTCTAGTCTCTAATACTGTCACCCTATCATACTGTCTAGTCTCTAATACTGTCACCCTATCATACTGTCTCTAATACTGTCAACCTATCATACTGTCTCTAATACTGTCACCCTATCATACTGTCTCTAATACCGTCACCCTATCATACTTTCTCTAATACTGTCACCCTATCATACTGTCTCTAATACTGTTACCCTATCATACTGTCTAGTCTCTAATATTGTCACCCTATCTTACTGTATCTAATATTGTCACCCTATAATACTGTCTCTAATACTGTCACCCTATCATACTGTCTCTAATACTGTCACCCTATCATACTGTCTGGTCTCAAATACTGTCACCCTATCATACTGTCTAGTCTCTAATATTGTCACCCTATCTTACTGTATCTAATATTGTCACCCTATCATACTGTCTCTAATACTGTCACCCTACCATACTGTCTCTAATACTGTCACCCTATCATACTGTCTAGTCTCTAATATTGTCACCCTATCTTACTGTATCTAATACTGTCACCCTATCATACTGTCTCTAATACTGTCACCCTATCATACTGTCTCTAATACTGTCACCCTCATCATACTGTCTAGTCTCTAATACTGTCACCCTATCATACTGTCTAGTCTATAATACTGTCACCCTATCATAATGTCTAGTCTCTAATACTGTCACCCTATCATACTGTCTCTAATACTGTCACCCTATCATACTGTCTCTAATACTGTCACCCTATCATACTGTCTCTAATACTGTCACCATATCATACTGTCTAGTCTATAATACTGTCACCCTATCATACTGTCTAGTCTCTAATAATGTCAACCTATAATACTGTCTCTAATACTGTCAACCTATCATACTGTCTAGTATCTAATACTGTCACCCTATGATACTGTCTCTAATACTGTCACCCTATCATACTGTCTAGTCTCTAATACTGTCACCCTATCATACTGTCTCTAATACTGTCACCCTATCATACTGTCTCTAATACTGTCACCCTATCATACTGTCTCTAATACTGTCACCCTATCATACTGTCTCTAATACTGTCACCATATCATACTGTCTAGTCTATAATACTGTCACCCTATCATACTGTCTAGTCTCTAATAATGTCAACCTATTATACTGTCTGGTCTCTAATACTGTCACCCTATCATACTGTCTCTAATACTGTCACCCTATCATACTGTCTCTAATACTGTCACCCTATCATACTGTCTCTAATACTGTCACCATATCATACTGTCTAGTCTATAATACTGTCACCCTATCATACTGTCTAGTCTCTAATAATGTCAACCTATCATACTGTCTAGTCTCTAATAATGTCACCCTATCATACTGTCTAGTATCTAATACTGTCACCCTATAATACTGTCTCTAATACTGTCACCCTATCATACTGTCTCTAATACTGTCACCCTATCATACTGTCTCTAATACTGTCAACCTATCATACTGTCTCTTGTACTGTCAACCTATCATACTGTCTAGTATCTAATACTGTCACACTATCATACTGTCTCTAATACTGTCACCCTATCATATTGTCTCTAATACTGTCACCCTATCATACTGTCTAGTCTCTAATACTGTCACCCTATCATACTGTCTCTAATACTGTCAACCTATCATACTGTCTAGTCTCTAATACTGTCACCCTATCATACTGTCTAGTCTCTAATACTGTCACCCTATAATACTGTCTCTAATACTGTCACCCTATCATACTGTCTCTAATACTGTCACCCTATCATACTGTCTCTAATACTGTCAACCTATCATACTGTCTCTTATACTGTCAACCTATCATACTGTCTAGTATCTAATACTGTCACACTATCATACTGTCTCTAATACTGTCACCCTATCATACTGTCTCTAATACTGTCACCCTATCATACTGTCTAGTCTCTAATACTGTCACCCTATCATACTGTCTCTAATACTGTCAACCTATCATACTGTCTAGTCTCTAATACTGTCACCCTATCATACTGTCTAGTCTCTAATACTGTCACCCTATCATACTGTCTCTAATACTGTCACCCTATCATACTGTCTCTAATTCTGTCACCCTATCATACTGTCTAGTCTCTAATACTGTCACCCTATCATATTGTCTCTAATACTGTCACCCTAACATACTGTCTAGTCTCTAATACTGTCACCCTATCATACTGTCTAGTCTCTAATACTGTCACCCTATCATACTGTCTCTAATACTGTCACCCTATCATACTGTCTCTAATTATGTCACCCTATCATACTGTCTAGTCTCTAATACTGTAACCCTATCATGCTGTCTCTAATACTGTCACCCTGTCATACTGTCTAGTCTCTAATACTGTCACCCTATCATACTGTCTAGTCTCTAATACTGTCACCCTATCATACTGTCTCTAATACTGTCACCCTATTATACTGTCTCTAATACTGTCACCCTATCATACTGTCTCTAATACTGTCACCCTATCATACTGTCTAGTCTCTAATACTGTCACCCTATCATACTGTCTCTAATACTATCACCCTATCATACTGTCTAGTCTATAATAATGTCACCCTATCATACTGTCTCTAATACTGTCACCCTATCATACTGTCTAGTCTCTAATACTGTCACCCTATCATACTGTCTAGTCTCTAATACTGTCACCCTATCATACTGTCTAGTCTCTAATACTGTCACCCTATCATACTGTCTAGTCTCTAATACTGTCACCCTATCATACTGTCTCTAATACTGTCAACCTATCATACTGTCTCTAATACTGTCACCCTATCATACTGTCTCTAATACCGTCACCCTATCATACTTTCTCTAATACTGTCACCCTATCATACTGTCTCTAATACTGTCACCCTATCATACTGTCTAGTCTCTAATATTGTCACCCTATCTTACTGTATCTAATATTGTCACCCTATAATACTGTCTCTAATACTGTCACCCTATCATACTGTCTCTAATACTGTCACCCTATCATACTGTCTGGTCTCTAATACTGTCACCCTATCATACTGTCTAGTCTCTAATATTGTCACCCTATCTTACTGTATCTAATATTGTCACCCTATCATACTGTCTCTAATACTGTCACCCTACCATACTGTCTCTAATACTGTCACCCTATCATACTGTCTAGTCTCTAATATTGTCACCCTATCTTACTGTATCTAATACTGTCACCCTATCATACTGTCTCTAATACTGTCACCCTATCATACTGTCTCTAATACTGTCACCCTCATCATACTGTCTAGTCTCTAATACTGTCACCCTATCATACTGTCTAGTCTATAATACTGTCACCCTATCATAATGTCTAGTCTCTAATACTGTCACCCTATCATACTGTCTCTAATACTGTCACCCTATCATACTGTATCTAATAATGTCAACCTATAATACTGTCTCTAATACTGTCAACCTATCATACTGTCTAGTATCTAATACTGTCACCCTATGATACTGTCTCTAATACTGTCACCCTATCATACTGTCTAGTCTCTAATACTGTCACCCTATCATACTGTCTCTAATACTGTCACCCTATCATACTGTCTCTAATACTGTCACCCTATCATACTGTCTCTAATACTGTCACCCTATCATACTGTCTCTAATACTGTCACCATATCATACTGTCTAGTCTATAATACTGTCACCCTATCATACTGTCTAGTCTCTAATAATGTCAACCTATTATACTGTCTGGTCTCTAATACTGTCACCCTATCATACTGTCTCTAATACTGTCACCCTATCATACTGTCTCTAATACTGTCACCCTATCATACTGTCTCTAATACTGTCACCATATCATACTGTCTAGTCTATAATACTGTCACCCTATCATACTGTCTAGTCTCTAATAATGTCAACCTATCATACTGTCTAGTCTCTAATAATGTCACCCTATCATACTGTCTAGTATCTAATACTGTCACCCTATAATACTGTCTCTAATACTGTCACCCTATCATACTGTCTCTAATACTGTCACCCTATCATACTGTCTCTAATACTGTCAACCTATCATACTGTCTCTTGTACTGTCAACCTATCATACTGTCTAGTATCTAATACTGTCACACTATCATACTGTCTCTAATACTGTCACCCTATCATACTGTCTCTAATACTGTCACCCTATCATACTGTCTAGTCTCTAATACTGTCACCCTATCATACTGTCTCTAATACTGTCAACCTATCATACTGTCTAGTCTCTAATACTGTCACCCTATCATACTGTCTAGTCTCTAATACTGTCACCCTATAATACTGTCTCTAATACTGTCACCATATCATACTGTCTAGTCTATAATACTGTCACCCTATCATACTGTCTAGTCTCTAATAATGTCAACCTATTATACTGTCTGGTCTCTAATACTGTCACCCTATCATACTGTCTCTAATACTGTCACCCTATCATACTGTCTCTAATACTGTCACCCTATCATACTGTCTCTAATACTGTCACCATATCATACTGTCTAGTCTATAATACTGTCACCCTATCATACTGTCTAGTCTCTAATAATGTCAACCTATCATACTGTCTAGTCTCTAATAATGTCACCCTATCATACTGTCTAGTATCTAATACTGTCACCCTATAATACTGTCTCTAATACTGTCACCCTATCATACTGTCTCTAATACTGTCACCCTATCATACTGTCTCTAATACTGTCAACCTATCATACTGTCTCTTGTACTGTCAACCTATCATACTGTCTAGTATCTAATACTGTCACACTATCATACTGTCTCTAATACTGTCACCCTATCATACTGTCTCTAATACTGTCACCCTATCATACTGTCTAGTCTCTAATACTGTCACCCTATCATACTGTCTCTAATACTGTCAACCTATCATACTGTCTAGTCTCTAATACTGTCACCCTATCATACTGTCTAGTCTCTAATACTGTCACCCTATCATACTGTCTAGTCTCTAATACTGTCACCCTATCATACTGTCTAGTCTCTAATACTGTCACCCTATCATACTGTCTAGTCTCTAATACTGTCACCCTATCATACTGTCTCTAATACTGTCAACCTATCATACTGTCTCTAATACTGTCACCCTATCATACTGTCTCTAATACCGTCACCCTATCATACTTTCTCTAATACTGTCACCCTATCATACTGTCTCTAATACTGTCACCCTATCATACTGTCTAGTCTCTAATATTGTCACCCTATCTTACTGTATCTAATATTGTCACCCTATAATACTGTCTCTAATACTGTCACCCTATCATACTGTCTCTAATACTGTCACCCTATCATACTGTCTGGTCTCTAATACTGTCACCCTATCATACTGTCTAGTCTCTAATATTGTCACCCTATCTTACTGTATCTAATATTGTCACCCTATCATACTGTCTCTAATACTGTCACCCTACCATACTGTCTCTAATACTGTCACCCTATCATACTGTCTAGTCTCTAATATTGTCACCCTATCTTACTGTATCTAATACTGTCACCCTATCATACTGTCTCTAATACTGTCACCCTATCATACTGTCTCTAATACTGTCACCCTCATCATACTGTCTAGTCTCTAATACTGTCACCCTATCATACTGTCTAGTCTATAATACTGTCACCCTATCATAATGTCTAGTCTCTAATACTGTCACCCTATCATACTGTCTCTAATACTGTCACCCTATCATACTGTATCTAATAATGTCAACCTATAATACTGTCTCTAATACTGTCAACCTATCATACTGTCTAGTATCTAATACTGTCACCCTATGATACTGTCTCTAATACTGTCACCCTATCATACTGTCTAGTCTCTAATACTGTCACCCTATCATACTGTCTCTAATACTGTCACCCTATCATACTGTCTCTAATACTGTCACCCTATCATACTGTCTCTAATACTGTCACCCTATCATACTGTCTCTAATACTGTCACCATATCATACTGTCTAGTCTATAATACTGTCACCCTATCATACTGTCTAGTCTCTAATAATGTCAACCTATTATACTGTCTGGTCTCTAATACTGTCACCCTATCATACTGTCTCTAATACTGTCACCCTATCATACTGTCTCTAATACTGTCACCCTATCATACTGTCTCTAATACTGTCACCATATCATACTGTCTAGTCTATAATACTGTCACCCTATCATACTGTCTAGTCTCTAATAATGTCAACCTATCATACTGTCTAGTCTCTAATAATGTCACCCTATCATACTGTCTAGTATCTAATACTGTCACCCTATAATACTGTCTCTAATACTGTCACCCTATCATACTGTCTCTAATACTGTCACCCTATCATACTGTCTCTAATACTGTCAACCTATCATACTGTCTCTTGTACTGTCAACCTATCATACTGTCTAGTATCTAATACTGTCACACTATCATACTGTCTCTAATACTGTCACCCTATCATACTGTCTCTAATACTGTCACCCTATCATACTGTCTAGTCTCTAATACTGTCACCCTATCATACTGTCTCTAATACTGTCAACCTATCATACTGTCTAGTCTCTAATACTGTCACCCTATCATACTGTCTAGTCTCTAATACTGTCACCCTATAATACTGTCTCTAATACTGTCACCCTATCATACTGTCTCTAATACTGTCACCCTATCATACTGTCTCTAATACTGTCAACCTATCATACTGTCTCTTATACTGTCAACCTATCATACTGTCTAGTATCTAATACTGTCACACTATCATACTGTCTCTAATACTGTCACCCTATCATACTGTCTCTAATACTGTCACCCTATCATACTGTCTAGTCTCTAATACTGTCACCCTATCATACTGTCTCTAATACTGTCAACCTATCATACTGTCTAGTCTCTAATACTGTCACCCTATCATACTGTCTAGTCTCTAATACTGTCACCCTACCATACTGTCTCTAATACTGTCACCCTATCATACTGTCTCTAATTCTGTCACCCTATCATACTGTCTAGTCTCTAATACTGTCACCCTATCATATTGTCTCTAATACTGTCACCCTAACATACTGTCTAGTCTCTAATACTGTCACCCTATCATACTGTCTCTAATACTGTCACCCTATCATACTGTCTAGTCTCTAATACTGTCACCCTATCATACTGTCTCTAATACTGTCACCCTATCATACTGTCTCTAATTATGTCACCCTATCATACTGTCTAGTCTCTAATACTGTCACCCTATCATGCTGTCTCTAATACTGTCACCCTGTCATACTGTCTAGTCTCTAATACTGTCACCCTATCATACTGTCTAGTCTCTAATACTGTCACCCTATCATACTGTCTCTAATACTGTCACCCTATTATACTGTCTCTAATACTGTCACCCTATCATACTGTCTATAATACTGTCACCCTATCATACTGTCTAGTCTCTAATAATGTCAACCTATTATACTGTCTGGTCTCTAATACTGTCACCCTATCATACTGTCTCTAATACTGTCACCCTATCATACTGTCTCTAATACTGTCACCCTATCATACTGTATCTAATACTGTCACCATATCATACTGTCTAGTCTATAATACTGTCACCCTATCATACTGTCTAGTCTCTAATAATGTCAACCTATCATACTGTCTAGTCTCTAATAATGTCACCCTATCATACTGTCTAGTATCTAATACTGTCACCCTATAATACTGTCTCTAATACTGTCACCCTATCATACTGTCTCTAATACTGTCACCCTATCATACTGTCTCTAATACTGTCAACCTATCATACTGTCTCTTGTACTGTCAACCTATCATACTGTCTAGTATCTAATACTGTCACACTATCATACTGTCTCTAATACTGTCACCCTATCATACTGTCTCTAATACTGTCACCATATCATACTGTCTAGTCTCTAATACTGTCACCCTATCATACTGTCTCTAATACTGTCAACCTATCATACTGTCTAGTCTCTAATACTGTCACCCTATCATACTGTCTAGTCTCTAATACTGTCACCCTATAATACTGTCTCTAATACTGTCACCCTATCATACTGTCTCTAATACTGTCACCCTATCATACTGTCTCTAATACTGTCAACCTATCATACTGTCTCTTATACTGTCAACATATCATACTGTCTAGTATCTAATACTGTCACACTATCATACTGTCTCTAATACTGTCACCCTATCATACTGTCTCTAATACTGTCACCCTATCATACTGTCTAGTCTCTAATACTGTCACCCTATCATACTGTCTCTAATACTGTCAACCTATCATACTGTCTAGTCTCTAATACTGTCACCCTATCATACTGTCTAGTCTCTAATACTGTCACCCTATAATACTGTCTCTAATACTGTCACCCTATCATACTGTCTCTAATACTGTCACCCTATCATACTGTCTCTAATACTGTCAACCTATCATACTGTCTCTTATACTGTCAACCTATCATACTGTCTAGTATCTAATACTGTCACACTATCATACTGTCTCTAATACTGTCACCCTATCATACTGTCTCTAATTCTGTCACCCTATCATACTGTCTAGTCTCTAATACTGTCACCCTATCATATTGTCTCTAATACTGTCACCCTAACATACTGTCTAGTCTCTAATACTGTCACCCTATCATACTGTCTCTAATACTGTCACCCTATCATACTGTCTAGTCTCTAATACTGTCACCCTATCATACTGTCTCTAATACTGTCACCCTATCATACTGTCTAGTCTCTAATACTGTCACCCTATCATACTGTCTCTAATACTGTCAACCTATCATACTGTCTAGTCTCTAATACTGTCACCCTATCATACTGTCTAGTCTCTAATACTGTCACCCTACCATACTGTCTCTAATACTGTCACCCTATCATACTGTCTCTAATTCTGTCACCCTAACATACTGTCTAGTCTCTAATACTGTCACCCTATCATACTGTCTCTAATACTGTCACCCTATCATACTGTCTAGTCTCTAATACTGTCACCCTATCATACTGTCTAGTCTATAATACTGTCACCCTATCATAATGTCTAGTCTCTAATACTGTCACCCTATCATACTGTCTCTAATACTGTCACCCTATCATACTGTATCTAATAATGTCAACCTATAATACTGTCTCTAATACTGTCAACCTATCATACTGTCTAGTATCTAATATTGTCACCCTATGATACTGTCTCTAATACTGTCACCCTATCATACTGTCTAGTCTCTAATACTGTCACCCTATCATACTGTCTCTAATACTGTCACCCTATCATACTGTCTCTAATACTGTCACCCTATCATACTGTCTCTAATACTGTCACCATATCATACTGTCTAGTCTATAATACTGTCACCCTATCATACTGTCTAGTCTCTAATAATGTCAACCTATTATACTGTCTGGTCTCTAATACTGTCACCCTATCATACTGTCTCTAATACTGTCACCCTATCATACTGTCTCTAATACTGTCACCCTATCATACTGTCTCTAATACTGTCACCATATCATACTGTCTAGTCTATAATACTGTCACCCTATCATACTGTCTAGTCTCTAATAATGTCAACCTATCATACTGTCTAGTCTCTAATAATGTCACCCTATCATACTGTCTAGTATCTAATACTGTCACCCTATAATACTGTCTCTAATACTGTCACCCTATCATACTGTCTCTAATACTGTCACCCTATCATACTGTCTCTAATACTGTCAACCTATCATACTGTCTCTTGTACTGTCAACCTATCATACTGTCTAGTATCTAATACTGTCACACTATCATACTGTCTCTAATACTGTCACCCTATCATACTGTCTCTAATACTGTCACCCTATCATACTGTCTAGTCTCTAATACTGTCACCCTATCATACTGTCTCTAATACTGTCAACCTATCATACTGTCTAGTCTCTAATACTGTCACCCTATCATACTGTCTAGTCTCTAATACTGTCACCCTATAATACTGTCTCTAATACTGTCACCCTATCATACTGTCTCTAATACTGTCACCCTATCATACTGTCTCTAATACTGTCAACCTATCATACTGTCTCTTATACTGTCAACCTATCATACTGTCTAGTATCTAATACTGTCACACTATCATACTGTCTCTAATACTGTCACCCTATCATACTGTCTCTAATACTGTCACCCTATCATACTGTCTAGTCTCTAATACTGTCACCCTATCATACTGTCTCTAATACTGTCAACCTATCATACTGTCTAGTCTCTAATACTGTCACCCTATCATACTGTCTAGTCTCTAATACTGTCACCCTACCATAATGTCTCTAATACTGTCACCCTATCATACTGTCTCTAATTCTGTCACCCTATCATACTGTCTAGTCTCTAATACTGTCACCCTATCATATTGTCTCTAATACTGTCACCCTAACATACTGTCTAGTCTCTAATACTGTCACCCTATCATACTGTCTCTAATACTGTCACCCTATCATACTGTCTAGTCTCTAATACTGTCACCCTATCATACTGTCTCTAATACTGTCACCCTATCATACTGTCTCTAATTATGTCACCCTATCATACTGTCTAGTCTCTAATACTGTCACCCTATCATGCTGTCTCTAATACTGTCACCCTGTCATACTGTCTAGTCTCTAATACTGTCACCCTATCATACTGTCTAGTCTCTAATACTGTCACCCTATCATACTGTCTCTAATACTGTCACCCTATTATACTGTCTCTAATACTGTCACCCTATCATACTGTCTCTAATACTGTCACCCTATCATACTGTCTAGTCTCTAATACTGTCACCCTATCATACTGTCTCTAATACTATCACCCTATCATACTGTCTAGTCTATAATAATGTCACCCTATCATACTGTCTCTAATACTGTCACCCTATCATACTGTCTAGTCTCTAATACTGTCACCCTATCATACTGTCTAGTCTCTAATACTGTCACCCTATCATACTGTCTAGTCTCTAATACTGTCACCCTATCATACTGTCTAGTCTCTAATACTGTCACCCTATCATACTGTCTCTAATACTGTCAACCTATCATACTGTCTCTAATACTGTCACCCTATCATACTGTCTCTAATACCGTCACCCTATCATACTTTCTCTAATACTGTCACCCTATCATACTGTCTCTAATACTGTCACCCTATCATACTGTCTAGTCTCTAATATTGTCACCCTATCTTACTGTATCTAATATTGTCACCCTATAATACTGTCTCTAATACTGTCACCCTATCATACTGTCTCTAATACTGTCACCCTATCATACTGTCTGGTCTCTAATACTGTCACCCTATCATACTGTCTAGTCTCTAATATTGTCACCCTATCTTACTGTATCTAATATTGTCACCCTATCATACTGTCTCTAATACTGTCACCCTACCATACTGTCTCTAATACTGTCACCCTATCATACTGTCTAGTCTCTAATATTGTCACCCTATCTTACTGTATCTAATACTGTCACCCTATCATACTGTCTCTAATACTGTCACCCTATCATACTGTCTCTAATACTGTCACCCTCATCATACTGTCTAGTCTCTAATACTGTCACCCTATCATACTGTCTAGTCTATAATACTGTCACCCTATCATAATGTCTAGTCTCTAATACTGTCACCCTATCATACTGTCTCTAATACTGTCACCCTATCATACTGTATCTAATAATGTCAACCTATAATACTGTCTCTAATACTGTCAACCTATCATACTGTCTAGTATCTAATACTGTCACCCTATGATACTGTCTCTAATACTGTCACCCTATCATACTGTCTAGTCTCTAATACTGTCACCCTATCATACTGTCTCTAATACTGTCACCCTATCATACTGTCTCTAATACTGTCACCCTATCATACTGTCTCTAATACTGTCACCCTATCATACTGTCTCTAATACTGTCACCATATCATACTGTCTAGTCTATAATACTGTCACCCTATCATACTGTCTAGTCTCTAATAATGTCAACCTATTATACTGTCTGGTCTCTAATTATGTCACCCTATAATACTGTCTCTAATACTGTCACCCTATCATACTGTCTCTAATACTGTCACCCTATCATACTGTCTCTAATACTGTCACCATATCATACTGTCTAGTCTATAATACTGTCACCCTATCATACTGTCTAGTCTCTAATAATGTCAACCTATCATACTGTCTAGTCTCTAATACTGTCACCCTATCATACTGTCTAGTATCTAATACTGTCACCCTATAATACTGTCTCTAATACTGTCACCCTATCATACTGTCTCTAATACTGTCACCCTATCATACTGTCTCTAATACTGTCACCCTATCATACTGTCTAGTCTCTAATACTGTCACCCTATTATACTGTCTCTAATACTGTCAACCTATCATACTGTCTAGTCTCTAATACTGTCACCCTATCATACTGTCTAGTCTCTAATACTGTCACCCTATAATACTGTCTCTAATACTGTCACCCTATCATACTGTCTCTAATACTGTCACCCTATCATACTGTCTCTAATACTGTCAACCTATCATACTGTCTCTTATACTGTCAACCTATCATACTGTCTAGTATCTAATACTGTCACACTATCTTACTGTCTCTAATACTGTCACCCTATCATACTGTCTCTAATACTGTCACCCTATCATACTGTCTCTTATACTGTCACCCTATCATACTGTCTCTAATACTGTCAACCTATCATACTGTCTAGTCTCTAATACTGTCACCCTATCATACTGTCTAGTCTCTAATACTGTCACCCTATCATACTGTCTCTAATACTGTCACCCTATCATACTGTCTCTAATTCTGTCACCCTATCATACTGTCTAGTGTCTAATACTGTCACCCTATCATATTGTCTCTAATAATGTCACCCTAACATACTGTCTAGTCTCTAATACTGTCACCCTATCATACTGTCTCTAATACTGTCACCCTATCATACTGTCTAGTCTCAAAATACTGTCACCATATCAAACTGTCTAGTCTCTAATACTGTCACCCTATCATACTGTCTAGTCTCTAATACTGTCACCCTATCATACTGTCTAGTCTATAATACTGTCACCCTATCATAATGTCTAGTCTCTAATACTGTCACCCTATCATACTGTCTATAATACTGTCACCCTATCATACTGTATCTAATACTGTCACCCTATCATACTGTCTAGTCTCTAATACTGTCACCCTATCATACTGTCTCTAATACTGTCACCCTATCATACTGTCTGGTCTCTAATACTGTCACCCTATCATACTGTCTAGTCTCTAATAATGTCAACCTATCATACTGTCTAATCTCTAATACTGTCACCCTATCATACTGTCTCTAATAATGTCACCCTATCATACTGTCTGGTCTCTAATACTGTCACCCTATCATACTGTCTCTAATACTGTCACCCTATCATACTGTCTAGTCTCTAATACTGTCACCCTATCATGCTGTCTCTAATACTGTCACCCTGTCATACTGTCTAGTCTCTAATACTGTCACCCTATCATACTGTCTAGTCTCTAATACTGTCACCCTATCATACTGTCTCTAATACTGTCACCCTATCATACTGTCTCTAATACTGTCACCCTATCATACTATCTCTAATACTGTCACCCTATCATACTGTCTAGTCTCTAATACTGTCACCCTATCATACTGTCTATAATACTATCACCCTATCATACTGTCTAGTCTATAATAATGTCACCCTATCATACTGTCTCTAATACTGTCACCCTATCATACTGTCTAGTCTCTAATACTGTCACCCTATCATACTGTCTAGTCTCTAATACTGTCACCCTATCATACTGTCTAGTCTCTAATACTGTCACCCTATCATACTGTCTCTAATACTGTCAACCTATCATACTGTCTCTAATACTGTCACCCTATCATACTGTCTCTAATACCGTCACCCTATCATACTTTCTCTAATACTGTCACCCTATCATACTGTCTCTAATACTGTCACCCTATCATACTGTCTAGTCTCTAATATTGTCACCCTATCTTACTGTATCTAATATTGTCACCCTATAATACTGTCTCTAATACTGTCACCCTATCATACTGTCTCTAATACTGTCACCCTATCATACTGTCTGGTCTCTAATACTGTCACCCTATCATACTGTCTAGTCTCTAATACTGTCACCCTATCATACTGTCTCTAATACTGTCACCCTATCATACTGTCTGGTCTCTAATACTGTCACCCTATCATACTGTCTAGTCTCTAATAATGTCAACCTATCATACTGTCTCTAATAATGTCACCCTATCATACTGTCTGGTCTCTAATACTGTCACCCTATCATACTGTCTCTAATACTGTCACCCTATCATACTGTCTAGTCTCTAATACTGTCACCCTATCATGCTGTCTCTAATACTGTCACCCTGTCATACTGTCTAGTCTCTAATACTGTCAGCCTATCATACTGTCTAGTCTCTAATACTGTCACCCTATCATACTGTCTCTAATACTGTCACCCTATCATACTGTCTCTAATACTGTCACCCTATCATACTATCTCTAATACTGTCACCCTATCATACTGTCTAGTCTCTAATACTGTCACCCTATCATACTGTCTCTAATACTATCACCCTATCATACTGTCTAGTCTATAATAATGTCACCCTATCATACTGTCTCTAATACTGTCACCCTATCATACTGTCTAGTCTCTAATACTGTCACCCTATCATACTGTCTAGTATCTAATACTGTCACCCTATCATACTGTCTAGTCTCTAATATTGTCACCCTATCTTACTGTATCTAATATTGTCACCCTATAATACTGTCTCTAATACTGTCACCCTATCATACTGTCTCTAATACTGTCACCCTATCATACTGTCTGGTCTCTAATACTGTCACCCTATCATACTGTCTAGTCTCTAATATTGTCACCCTATCTTACTGTATCTAATATTGTCACCCTATCATACTGTCTCTAATACTGTCACCCTACCATACTGTCTCTAATACTGTCACCCTATCATACTGTCTAGTCTCTAATATTGTCACCCTATCTTACTGTATCTAATACTGTCACCCTATCATACTGTCTCTAATACTGTCACCCTATCATACTGTCTCTAATACTGTCACCCTCATCATACTGTCTAGTCTCTAATACTGTCACCCTATCATACTGTCTAGTCTATAATACTGTCACCCTATCATAATGTATAGTCTCTAATACTGTCACCCTATCATACTGTCTCTAATACTGTCACCCTATCATACTGTATCTAATAATGTCAACCTATAATACTGTCTCTAATACTGTCACCCTATCATACTGTCTAGTCTCTAATACTGTCACCCTATCATACTGTCTCTAATACTGTCACCATATCATACTGTCTAGTCTATAATACTGTCACCCTATCATACTGTCTAGTCTCTAATAATGTCAACCTATTATACTGTCTGGTCTCTAATACTGTCACCCTATCATACTGTCTCTAATACTGTCACCCTATCATACTGTCTCTAATACTGTCACCCTATCATACTGTCTCTAATACTGTCACCATATCATACTGTCTAGTCTATAATACTGTCACCCTATCATACTGTCTAGTCTCTAATAATGTCAACCTATCATACTGTCTAGTCTCTAATACTGTCACCCTATCATACTGTCTAGTATCTAATACTGTCACCCTATAATACTGTCTCTAATACTGTCACCCTATCATACTGTCTCTAATACTGTCACCCTATCATACTGTCTCTAATACTGTCAACCTATCATACTGTCTCTTATACTGTCAACCTATCATACTGTCTAGTATCTAATACTGTCAAACTATCATACTGTCTCTAATACTGTCACCCTATCATACTGTCTCTAATACTGTCACCCTATCATACTGTCTCTAATACTGTCACCCTATCATACTGTCTCTAATACTGTCAACCTATCATACTGTCTAGTCTCTAATACTGTCACCCTATCATACTGTCTAGTCTCTAATACTGTCACCCTATCATACTGTCTCTAATACTGTCACCCTATCATACTGTCTCTAATTCTGTCACCCTATCATACTGTCTAGTCTCTAATACTGTCACCCTATCATATTGTCTCTAATACTGTCACCCTAACATACTGTCTAGTCTCTAATACTGTCACCCTATCATACTGTCTAGTCTCTAATACTGTCACCCTATCATACTGTCTAGTCTCTAATACTGTCACCATATCAAACTGTCTAGTCTCTAATACTGTCACCCTATCATAATGTCTAGTCTCTAATACTGTCACCCTATCATACTGTCTAGTCTATAATACTGTCACCCTATCATAATGTCTAGTCTCTAATACTGTCACCCTATCATACTGTCTATAATACTGTCACCCTATCATACTGTATCTAATACTGTCAACCTATAATACTTTCTCTAATACTGTCAACCTATCATACTGTCTAGTATCTAATACTGTCACCCTATCATACTGTCTTTAATACTGTCACCCTATCATACTGTCTAGTCTCTAATACTGTCACCCTATCATACTGTCTTTAATACTGTCACCCTATCATACTGTCTAGTATCTAATTATGTCACCCTATCATACTGTCTCTAATACTGTCACCCTATCATACTGTCTCTAATACTGTCACCCTATCATACTGTCTCTAATACTGTCAACCTATCATACTGTCTCTAATACTGTCAACCTATCATACTGTCTAGTATCTAATACTGTCACACTATCATACTGTCTCTAATACTGTCACCCTATCATACTGTCTCTAATACTGTCACCCTATCATACTGTCTAGTCACTAATACTGTCACCCTATCATACTGTCTCTAATACTGTCAACCTATCATACTGTTTAGTCTCTAATACTGTCACCCTATCATACTGTCTAGTCTCTAATACTGTCACCCTATCATACTGTCTCTAATACTGTCACCCTATCATACTGTCTTTAATACTGTCACCCTATCATACTGTCTAGTCTCTAATACTGTCACCCTATCATACTGTCTTTAATATTGTCACCCTATCACACTGTCTCTAATACTGTCACCCTATCATACTGTCTCTAATTCTGTCACCCTATCATACTCTCTAGTCTCTAATACTGTCACCCTATCATATTGTCTCTAATACTGTCACCCTATCATACTGTCTCTAATACTGTCACCATATCTTACTGTCTCTAATACTGTCACCCTATCATACTGTCTAGTCTCTAATTCTGTCACACTATCATACAGTCTCTAATACTGTCACCCTATCATACTGTCTAGTCTCTAATAATGTAACCCTATCATACTGTCTCTAATACTGTCACCCTATCATACAGTCTCTAATACTGTCACCCTATCATACTGTCTAGTCTCTAATACTGTCTCCCTATCATACTGTCTCTAATACTGTCACAATATCATACTGTCTCTAATACTGTCACCCTATCATACTGTCTTTAATACTGTCACCCTATCATACTGTCTAGTCTCTAATACTGTCACCCTATCATACTGTCTATTCTCTAATACTGTCACCCTATCATACTGTCTAGTCTCTAATACTGTCACCCTATCATACTGTCTCTAATACTGTCACCCTATCATACTGTCTCTAATACTGTCACCCTATCATACTGTCTAGTCTCTAATTCTGTCACACTAAAATACTGTCTAGTCTCTAATACTGTCACCCTATCATACTGTCTCTAATACTGTCACCCTATCATACTGTCTCTAATACTGTCACCCTATCATACTGTCTCTAATACTGTCACCCTATCATACTGTCTAGTCTCTAGTACTGTCACGCTATCATACTGTCTCTAATACTGTCACCCTATCATACTGTCTCTAATACTGTCACCCTATCATACTGTCTCTAATACTGTCACCCTATCATACTGTCTCTAATACTGTCAACCTATCATACTGTCTAGTATCTAATACTGTCACACTATCATACTGTCTCTAATACTGTCACCCTATCATACTGTCTCTAATACTGTCACCCTATCATACTGTCTAGTCTCTAATACTGTCACCCTATTATACTGTCTCTAATACTGTCACCCTATCATACTGTCTCTAATACTGTCACCCTATCATACTGTCTAGTCTATAATACTGTCACCCTATCATACTGTCTAGTCTCTAATACTGTCACCCTATCATACTGTCTTTAATATTGTCACCCTATCATACTGTCTCTAATACTGTCACCCTATCATACTGTCTCTAATTCTGTCACCCTATCATACTCTCTAGTCTCTAATACTGTCACCCTATCATATTGTCTCTAATACTGTCACCCTATCATACTGTCTCTAATACTGTCACCATATCTTACTGTCTCTAATACTGTCACCCTATCATACTGTCTAGTCTCTAATTCTGTCACACTATCATACTGTCTCTAATACTGTCACCCTATCATACTGTCTAGTCTCTAATAATGTAACCCTATCATACTGTCTCTAATACTGTCACCCTATCATACAGTCTCTAATACTGTCACCCTATCATACTGTCTAGTCTCTAATACTGTCTCCCTATCATACTGTCTCTAATACTGTCACAATATCATACTGTCTCTAATACTGTCACCCTATCATACTGTCTTTAATACTGTCACCCTATCATACTGTCTAGTCTCTAATACTGTCACCCTATCATACTGTCTAGTCTCTAATACTGTCACCCAATCATACTGTCTCTAATACTGTCACCCTATCATACTGTCTTTAATACTGTCACCCTATCATACTGTCTATTCTCTAATACTGTCACCCTATCATACTGTCTAGTCTAATTCTGTCACACTAAAATACTGTCTAGTCTCTAATACTGTCACCCTATCATACTGTATCTAATACTGTCACCCTATCATACTGTCTCTAATACTGTCACCCTATCATACTGTCTCTAATACTGTCACCCTATCATACTGTCTAGTCTCTAATACTGTCACCCTATCATACTGTCTGTAATACTGTCACCCTATCATACTGTCTCTAATACTGTCACCCTATCATACTGTCTCTAATACTGTCACCCTATCATACTGTCTCTAATACTGTCACCCTATCATACTGTCTAGTCTCTAATTCTGTCACACTAAAATACTGTCTAGTCTCTAATACTGTCACCCTATCATACTGTCTCTAATACTGTCACCCTATCATACTGTCTAGTCTCTAATACTGTCACCCTATTATACTGTCTCTAATACTGTCACCCTATCATACTGTCTCTAATACTGTCACCCTATCATACTGTCTAGTCTATAATACTGTCACCCTATCATACTGTCTATTCTCTAATAATATCACCCTATCATACTGTCTAGTCTATAATAATGTCACCCTATCATACTGTCTCTAATACTGTCACCCTATCATACTGTCTAGTCTCTAATACTGTCACCATATCAAACTGTCTAGTCTCTAATACTGTCACCCTATCATAATGTCTAGTCTCTAATACTGTCACCCTATCATACTGTCTAGTCTATAATACTGTCACCCTATCATAATGTCTAGTCTCTAATACTGTCACCCTATCATACTGTCTATAATACTGTCACCCTATCATACTGTATCTAATACTGTCAACCTATCATACTGTCTAGTATCTAATACTGTCACCCTATCATACTGTCTTTAATACTGTCACCCTATCATACTGTCTAGTCTCTAATACTGTCACCCTATTTTTTTTTTTTTTTTTTTTTTTTGGTCATTTAGCAGACGCTCTTATCCAGAGCGACTTACAGGAGCAATTAGGGTTAAGTGCCTTGCTCAAGGGCACATCGACAGATTTTTCACCAAGTCGGCTCGGGGATTAGAACCAGCGACCTTTCGGTTACTGGCACAACGCTCTTACCCACTAAGCTACCTGCCGCCCTATCATACTGTCTTTAATACTGTCACCCTATCATACTGTCTAGTATCTAATTATGTCACCCTATCATACTGTCTCTAATACTGTCACCCTATCATACTGTCTCTAATACTGTCACCCTATCATACTGTCTCTAATACTGTCAACCTATCATACTGTCTCTAATACTGTCAACCTATCATACTGTCTAGTATCTAATACTGTCACACTATCATACTGACTCTAATACTGTCACCCTATCATACTGTCTCTAATACTGTCACCCTATCATACTGTCTAGTCACTAATACTGTCACCCTATCATACTGTCTCTAATACTGTCAACCTATCATACTGTCTAGTCTCTAATACTGTCACCCTATCATACTGTCTAGTCTCTAATACTGTCACCCTATCATACTGTCTCTAATACTGTCACCCTATCATACTGTCTTTAAAACTGTCACCCTATCATACTGTCTAGTCTCTAATACTGTCACCCTATCATACTGTCTTTAATATTGTCACCCTATCATACTGTCTCTAATACTGTCACCCTATCATACTGTCTCTAATTCTGTCACCCTATCATACTCTCTAGTCTCTAATACTGTCACCCTATCATATTGTCTCTAATACTGTCACCCTATCATACTGTCTCTAATACTGTCACCATATCTAACTGTCTCTAATACTGTCACCCTATCATACTGTCTAGTCTCTAATTCTGTCACACTATCATACTGTCTCTAATACTGTCACCCTATCATACTGTCTAGTCTCTAATAATGTAACCCTATCATACTGTCTCTAATACTGTCACCCTATCATACAGTCTCTAATACTGTCACCCTATCATACTGTCTAGTCTCTAATACTGTCTCCCTATCATACTGTCTCTAATACTGTCACAATATCATACTGTCTCTAATACTGTCACCCTATCATACTGTCTTTAATACTGTCACCCTATCATACTGTCTAGTCTCTAATACTGTCACCCTATCATACTGTCTAGTCTCTAATACTGTCACCCAATCATACTGTCTCTAATACTGTCACCCTATCATACTGTCTTTAATACTGTCACCCTATCATACTGTCTATTCTCTAATACTGTCACCCTATCATACTGTCTAGTCTCTAATACTGTCACCCTATCATACTGTCTCTAATACTGTCACCCTATCATACTGTCTCTAATACTGTCACCCTATCATACTGTCTAGTCTCTAATTATGTCACACTAAAATACTGTCTAGTCTCTAATACTGTCACCCTATCATACTGTCTCTAATACTGTCACCCTATCATACTGTCTCTAATACTGTCACCCTATCATACTGTCTCTAATACTGTCACCCTATCATACTGTCTAGTCTCTAATACTGTCACCCTATCATACTGTCTCTAATACTGTCACCCTATCATACTGTCTCTAATACTGTCACCCTATCATACTGTCTCTAATACTGTCACCCTATCATACTGTCTCTAATACTGTCACCCTATCATACTGTCTCTAATACTGTCACCCTATCATACTGTCTAGTCTCTAATTCTGTCACACTAAAATACTGTCTAGTCTCTAATACTGTCACCCTATCATACTGTCTCTAATACTGTCACCCTATCATACTGTCTAGTCTCTAATACTGTCACCCTATTATACTGTCTCTAATACTGTCACCCTATCATACTGTCTCTAATACTGTCACCCTATCATACTGTCTAGTCTATAATACTGTCACCCTATCATACTGTCTATTCTCTAATAATATCACCCTATCATACTGTCAAGTTCTGCGTGATTTCTGGCTGACCACAGCTCTGCCCAAACTTGAAAACGGCTTTATCCTTGATGAACGCAAAGGACAACTCAAAACTGTTCACTTTATGATTTTTTATTGTCATAAAGATGGAACAGAATAGGTTGATAACCTTCAAAACACACAAACAAAACCCCATGGATTAGTTACAAATAACTCTCAATTCCACTTTCTCAAAAATAAGCATAAACTAATGTTACTGAATCCTCAAACCTAACCAAACAATCATTTCATCATTTAGATTAACATAGGATCATTGCAAGTTAATAATTAAATATCAATATCCTAATTAAACATTTAACAATACACATGATTATAGTAAGGTTACTGTCAAGTTCTACATTCACATAATGAAGTCTTCACTATTTAATTAAATTAATAATTGCATTGTATGTTACAACCAAACCAAAAGGGCATATAGAAGCATGAATTCACAACACATTCTGTCCTACCAGTTGCGTCTTTGGATGATCAGGAGCTGTGGTCATTGGTATCTCTTCTCAGGAATGAGTGAGAGCCAAGTAAGCTTTTACCAAACATTTCGATGCCATGCACATGCACTGCTTGTGGGTGCGCAGGATAATATGGTCCCCAGAGCACTTCCTGGTGGTTGGTTTCAACAGCTCCGGTTGCATGGTTGCCCCCTGCAGGTTGGGAGTGCTTTGAGCACCCTGGGTGGATTTAGGCTTGAGTGCTCGGTATAGCTTGTAGTCAGGAATTGACACAACACCTCCCACTTGACCTCCTGGTTCTTCAACCCAAGGAGGTCACACAGAACTGTGATGTGTTGGATTCAGTTACACTATTTTTGATCCTGTTGCTGCTGCTCTTCAACTGGAAGCAAGACAACTATCCGTCTGACATCCCTGTGAAGAACTGTTGCTGGTATCTTGATTGAATGGTTTTCCATCTTTTTAGTGGGCTTCACAGTTGCGACTGGGTAGCTGGGGAAGGATCGGAGATATACATCCCTCACAATTCCCTTCTTGTCAGTGTTAACGTCAATAACTCTGGCAAGCCTGTACTGCAGTTTTTTCTTCATTAAAGATTTGGAATCTTCCTCCACAGAGCAAGAGTCCAGTGTTTTCCTCTTTGACCACAGCAAGCCTGCTGAGTGTGGTGTCTGGCCAGGTTACATCCTTTTGGGCTGCAAGGAAGAGATCCCTGAGTGCATCTTCACACTCCATGATGGTAAGTGTAGCTTTCTTGATTCTGGACTTGATCTCAAGAGCTGAAGGAATTTCCTTTTTCTTTGGCTTGCTTGTGGTGGTGGCCTTGGCTAGCATTTCTTTCCACCTTGTGGCAGCTCTCCACACCCAGGCAATGACTCTTGTCAACCTGGTTAAACTGCTGAACTTGCTGATGTTAAGGATATTCCCCACTGAATAACCAGAAGGTGGTCTTTGGACTTGGATTTGGTGCCCTCTTCCATTAGGGCTGCTTTGCAGGTCTTTACCTTTGTCAGAGGTTGGAGATATTGGTATACGTGGAGCATGTTGGATTTTTTTCCCCACCTGCGCTCGGGTCAGTGCTGCTGTAAAACATTTCCTTTGGAGCTTGTTTATGCCTTCTTTGGCATCTGCAGCTACTTCTTTGGCTGACTTTGTCGGCAAATCCTCTACAGGTCGTTTCAGAAACTCTGGGCCGTTCTGCCACACAGAGTTCTCTTTGAGGTCCTCTGGGGTTGCTCCTCTTGTCATGAGGTCAGCAATGTTTTGCTCACCTGGAATCCATCTCCAGTCCTCAACTGATGTGGACTTCTGGATCTCTCCCACTCTGTTTGCAAAAAAGGTCTGGTACCCATAACTGTCCCTTTGGATTGCACCCAGCACAGTTTGACTATCTAACAGATGGATCCAACGTCCTACTTGCATCCGACTGTGCTTTTCAATGTATTTCCTGAGTCTTGCAGCGAACACAGCACCACAGACTTCAGCCTTCACTGGTTCTCCCTTTTGGTCAAGTGGTGTAAGCTTGGCTTTGGACTCAACAAGTCGGACCAGGATGCCTTGCTCGGTCTCCCACCTGAAGTATGCCACTGCTCCATAACTCTGGTCGCTCCCATCTGAGAATGTTATTCCCCAGGGTTCTCCAATCCTTTTGACTGGAGTCAGGCTTCTATGGAAGGTAATTTGGTTGAGGTGTCTGTATTCCTCAAACAGGTGGATTGCTTCTCCTCTAAGTTTCTCAGACAGAGGTGTGTCCCATGTGTCTCTTGTTAGAGCTTTGCCTCCAGTTTCTTGGAATGCTTTTCTGACTAAAATGGCTCCTTTCTGTTTGGCAGGTGTTGCAAGGCCTATTGGGTCATACAAACTAGCTACTTGGCTAAGCAGTTGCCTTCTGGTCAGTGGGTTTGGAGTTTTCATTCTCACTTCCTCTCCAACGAGATCTTGACTGATCCTCATCTTCTTTTGTCTCTTTGAGAAGTTTATCGAGGTCATGAGGTACAGTTTGTCTGATTCGACTAAATAACCAACTCCAAGGGCTCTGTTGTCTCCTTCTCTCACTTGGTTGGGGAGGATGAAGACTTCATCTGATGATGTTGGATGTTCTGATGTAGATGTTTGCCTCCCACTTTGGCCTGATCGGACCCACGGCTTGAGGAAGAATCCACCTGCCTTTAGGATTTCTTCGACTTTTTTGGTGGTTCCGTCTAGCTTTTCCAGGTCATTATGGGATGTCAGGATGTCATCTACGTAGGAATCCTCTTCAAGGACCCTCCGTTCCTCTTTCAGATGTGTGAACATGGGCAACTTCGCTGTTTCTCTCATGGCTAGTTGTGCGATACACCCTGCTGGTCGATCGCCCATGTTGACCCTGGTGATGGCATATTCCTCAATGTCCCCATCATCACCGTCTCTCCAGAGGAATCTATGGAGGTGCATCTCCAGGTCTTCGAGCCACACAGAATTGTACATCTTTTTGATGTCGCCGAGAGCAGCATGGATTCCTCTCCTGAACCTTAGCAGTACCGCTCGGATAGGATTAAGTACATCAGGCCCTTTCAGAAGAAGGTCATTCATGCTGCTTCCTCTAAACCTCTGGCTGCTGTTCCATACCAGTCGGACAGGTGTAGTTATAGAGTGTGGGTTTGGTGCTATCAAGTGACTGACGTACCATACTGGACCTTTCCAGTCGGCAATGGTCTTTCTGGTGAGTTTCTTTGCTGCCTTCCTTTCCACCATCTCATGAACTTGAGTTGTGTATGCTGCACGCCAATCTGGTTCTCTCTTGAGTTGTTTCTCCGTCCTCAGAAACGTGGCTTCCACTGCGCTTCTGTTGTTGGGCAGGGAACTTGGATCTTCAATCCAAGGGTATTTTGTGTCCCAGTGAGGCTCCTGACTATGCACATCTGACTCCACGTAACTGAGACCTTGCCTGATTATCTCAAGCTCTCTTTCTTCACTAAGAGTCATGTCTTTGCCTCCTGGTTGACAGTTACCACAACGACATCCTCCACACATGGGTTCACAGGCCGCACCAATGCTGTCCCACTTCCACCAGTCCAAGAACTCTTTGCCAATAACAGTGGTTTTAGTTTCAGCTCTAGATTCTTGCATCTCAGCAATTTCTTGATACTTTACTGCTGTGATTCTCATAGATCGTGCAAAATGAGTTTCAGAATTGTGCAGGGCCATGTCCACTACTTCACAGAGGTCTGGATGTGCTCCTCCAACGGTCTTTCCTAAAGGGCTCTCCCACAGGACAAGATCTCCTACTACCTTTACTCTCTGTGGAGCAAGTCTTCCTTCCCGGTGGCTTATGAGAAGCTCAACATGTTCTGGTCTGTGAAGGTCTTCCAGGTTGGTATCGGGGAAGAACTTCTTGAGGTGTTGTGCTTTGATTGCTCTGTGAACTTTTGCAATCTCATCCAACCCATAACAGATCAGCTCATGAGCTTTCTCCGTGCCTCTTGGTGTCTTGACTCTCACCTTGAGTAAGTATCTTTTGGTCTTCACCTTCATGGCCATGCCTCCAACTCCATGGACGACTAGTGTGATCCTTTCACTTCGAAGCTTCAGTCTCCTGGCGGCTGTGTGAGTGATGTAGTTGGTGTCTGATGCTAAGTCAATGAGAGTTCCAATTTTCTGCCCTACGTTAGTAGTTACTTCGAGAAGCATAAGAATAACTGGTAATTCACGTGTGCTTGAGTCCATTACCCCAGGAAGGCTTCCTCCAGTGCAGTGTGATTTTGCCATGTTGGTGAAAGCATTCCTGAATTTTTCTGCCACGTCCGGGGTGAGCTCACGTATTAATCTCTCTTGCTCCTCTGTGAATGTTTGCCTCCTGGTGCTGGGTTTTTCCACTTTCACGTATTCTTTCCTCTTAGCCCCTCCTTTAAGGCAGAGAAAGAAATGGTGATCCGAGGAGCTTCCTCTTTTGCAGTCTCTGTTTCTGCAAAGGTAAGTGTCCGTACATTCCTCATCCTCTCCATGACATCTGAGGCATCTTCTGCATGCTCCCAGTCTTTCGACAGCATTCAGCTTCTCACTAGGCTTTAGTTCTTTGAACTGCTTACAAAAGAAAATCTTCTCACTGTGCTTTTCATCTCCACACACAACGCATCCTCCCTTTCTCGTGGACCTTGTGGAAGCATACCGCTTCTCCGGGTACGTAGCTTTCTTTTCAGGGTTTTCACTTACACCCAACTGGTCTAGTTTCTCCAGTATGTCCTCTTGTGTCTTTAAAAATCTTAGAAGGCTGTCGAAGTGATTGTCAGGTGTGACTCCATTTCTTGGGTTGACCATGAATGTCAGCCAGTCCCTCTTCATGTTATCCGGCAGCTTGCTCTCTATGGATCTGATGACAAGGGGATTCTTTATGGCTCCACTGCTTTCGAGCTCCGTGAGGTCATTCAGGGCCTTTTCCACAGCTTGAATCAGGTCAATAACCTTCCTTGGTTGGTGTGACTTTAAAGGAGGGATCCTCTCCAGGTCCTCAATTATCTCCAAAGCAATTGTTGGCTTGTTTCCATACCGGTTTTGGAGTACTCTAAACATGTCTTCAGCACTGTTATATGATGACAGGCGCAGGTCTCTACATATTCTCTCGTCCACACTGTCAAGAAGTTGAAACTTCTTCACCTCCACTGAACCAGTCGGCTCTCCCTGCTTTTGCAGGCTCTCCCAGTCTTTCCTCCATCTGTGGAAATTCCTCCTAAGCCCAGTGAATTTAGGTAGACTGGTTGGTTTTATTCTCACCACTGGTTGTGGGACTGCTCTTGGTTGAAGCTCTGTAGGTCTTCTGTCCTCTTCTGCAATTCTCTGTGCGATGAGGAATTCTGTTCTTTTGGCCTCGAGGTTACTGCCGAATATTCTCAGATCTTTTACTCTGCCTTTCAGATCTGCAGTCTCATCGTGTGGGACCCATTTTTCCCAGTCTTTCAGGCTTTCACTTGCATCATGGATTAGCTTCCTCGCTCTTTCCAGCTGTAGTTCATAGCCGTCCCTGTTAATAGCAGTGACGGGGGTTTCTTTGGCTCTGTCACAGGCTTTCTCCGCTTCTTGGATTGCAAAGTCTACCTCCTCTTTACCGTATCTTGGCCAGAGGTTGAATTGGACTGCCTCTCGGATTTCCTCCAATTTCATGTCGCACTCTTCAATCGTCCTTTCAAGATCAGCATGCTGGTCCTTGTCGAGCTTGACCTCTTCATCTCCCTTAGTTCCCGCTTCAGCCAGTAGGCCAGCCGCGTAGTCATCATTTGAATCACCGACACTTCTAGCCAGGGAACTGAGCTTGCTGAACTCCTCTTGTAGTTCATGCTTAATCATACCAGCTGCAGCTTTACTCAGGTAGTTCGCTTGTCTGGTGAAAGCAGATTTGGCTAAGGTCCGCTCTTGCTTCAGTTGCTTGACTGTTTTCCCAAAAGTTTCCTTGGCCATGGTGTAGAGTTTCACAGGCAATTCTTCCTTTGCGTCGACAGCTTGACTTCAGCCCTTTGATCCTCGTCTTCACTGCCGCGCTGGTTATCAACTGTCAAGTTCTGCGTGATTTCTGGCTGACCACAGCTCTGCCCAAACTTGAAAACGGCTTTATCCTTGATGAACGCAAAGGACAACTCAAAACTGTTCACTTTATGATTTTTTATTGTCATAAAGATGGAACAGAATAGGTTGATAACCTTCAAAACACACAAACAAAACCCCATGGATTAGTTACAAATAACTCTCAATTCCACTTTCTCAAAAATAAGCATAAACTAATGTTACTGAATCCTCAAACCTAACCAAACAATCATTTCATCATTTAGATTAACATAGGATCATTGCAAGTTAATAATTAAATATCAATATCCTAATTAAACATTTAACAATACACATGATTATAGTAAGGTTACTGTCAAGTTCTACATTCACATAATGAAGTCTTCACTATTTAATTAAATTAATAATTGCATTGTATGTTACAACCAAACCAAAAGGGCATATAGAAGCATGAATTCACAACACATTCTGTCCTACCAGTTGCGTCTTTGGATGATCAGGAGCTGTGGTCATTGGTATCTCTTCTCAGGAATGAGTGAGAGCCAAGTAAGCTTTTACCAAACATTTCGATGCCATGCACATGCACTGCTTGTGGGTGCGCAGGATAATATGGTCCCCAGAGCACTTCCTGGTGGTTGGTTTCAACAGCTCCGGTTGCATGGTTGCCCCCTGCAGGTTGGGAGTGCTTTGAGCACCCTGGGTGGATTTAGGCTTGAGTGCTCGGTATAGCTTGTAGTCAGGAATTGACACAACATGTCTATAATAATGTCACCCTATCATACTGTCTCTAATACTGTCACCCTATCATACTGTCTAGTCTCTAATAATGTCACCCTATCATACTGTCTAGTCTCTAATACTGTCACCCTATCATACTGTCTCTAATACTGTCACCCTATCATACTGTCTCTAATACTGTCACCCTATCATACTGTCTAGTCTCTAGTACTGTCACCCTATCATACTGTTTAGTCTCTAGTACTGTCACCCTATCATACTGTCTAGTCTAATATTGTCACCCTATCATACTGTCTAGTCTCTAATACTGTCACCCTATCTTACTGTATCTAATATTGTCACCCTATCATACTGTCTCTAATACTGTCACCCTATCATACTGTCTAGTCTCTAATACTGTCACCCTATCTTACTGTATCTAATATTGTCACCCTATCATACTGTCTCTAATACTGTCACCCTATCATACTGTCTAGTCTCTAATACTGTCACCCTATCATACTGTCTAGTCTCTAATACTGTCACCCTATCATACTGTCTAGTCTCTAGTACTGTCACCCTATCATACTGTCTAGTCTCTAATACTGTCACCCTATCATACTGTCTAGTCTCTAATACTGTCACCATATCATACTGTCTAGTCTCTAATACTGTCACCCTATCATACTGTCTCTAATACTGTCACCCTATCATACTGTCTAGTCTATAATACTGTCACCCTATCATACTGTCTAGTCTCTAATACTGTCACCATATCATACTGTCTAGTCTCTAATTCTGTCACACTAAAATACTGTCTAGTCTCTAATACTGTCACCCTATCATACTGTCTCTAATACTGTCACCCTATCATACTGTCTCTAATACTGTCACCCTATCATACTGTCTCTAATACTGTCACCCTATCATACTGTCTAGTCTCTAATACTGTCACCCCATCATACTGTCTCTAATACTGTCACCCTATCATACTGTCTAGTCTCTAATACTGTCACCCTATCATACTGTCTAGTCTCTAATACTGTCACCCTATCATACTGTCTCTAATACTGTCACCCTATCATACTTTCTCTAATACTGTCACCCTATCATACTGTCTAGTCTCTAATTCTGTCACACTAAAATACTGTCTAGTCTCTAATACTGTCACCCTATCATACTGTCTCTAATACTGTCACCCTATCATACTGTCTAGTCTCTAATACTGTCACCCTATCATACTGTCTCTAATACTGTCACCCTATCATACTGTCTAGTCTCTAATACTGTCACCCTATCATACTGTCTCTAATACTGTCACCCTGTCATACTGTCTCTAATACTGTCACCCTATCATACTGTCTAGTCTATAATACTGTCACCCTATCATACTGTCTATTCTCTAATAATATCACCCTATCATACTGTCTAGTCTATAATAATGTCACCTTATCATACTGTCTCTAATACTGTCACCCTATCATACTGTCTAGTCTCTAATACTGTCACCATATCATACTGTCTAGTCTCTCATACTGTCACCATATCATACTGTCTCTAATACTGTCACCCTATCATACTGTCTCTAATACTGTCACCCTATCATATTGTCTAGTCTCTAGTACTGTCACCCTATCATACTGTCTAGCCTCTAGTACTGTCACCCTATCATACTGTCTAGTCTCTAATACTGTCACCCTATCATACTGTCTAGTCTAATATTGTCACCCTATCATACTGTCTCTAATACTGTCACCCTATCATGCTGTCTCTAATACTGTCACCCTATCATACTGTCTCTAATACTGTCACCCTATCATACTGTCTAGTCTCTAATTCTGTCACACTAAAATACTGTCTAGACTCTAATACTGTCACCCTATCATACTGTCTCTAATACTGTCACCCTATCATACTGTCTAGTCTCTAATACTGTCACCCTATCATACTGTCTCTAATACTGTCACCCTATCATACTGTCTAGTCTCTATTGCTGTCACCCTATCATACTGTCTCTAATACTGTCACCCTATCATACTGTCTCTAATACTGTCACCCTATCATACTGTCTAGTCTCTAATACTGTCACCCTATCATACTGTCTAGTCTCTAATACTATCACCCTATCATACTGTCTAGTCTATAATAATGTCACCCTATCATACTGTCTCTAATACTGTCACCCTATCATACTGTCTAGTCTCTAATACTGTCACCCTATCATACTGTCTAGTCTCTAATACTATCACCCTATCATACTGTCTAGTCTCTAGTACTGTCACCCTATCATACTGTCTAGTCTCTAATACTGTCACCCTTTCATACTGTCTAGTCTAATATTGTCACCCTATCATACTGTCTAGTCTCTAATACTGTCACCCTATCTTACGGTATCTAATATTGTCACCCTATCATACTGTCTCTAATACTGTCACCCTATCATACTGTCTATAATACTGTCACCCTATCATACTGTCTCTAATATTCTCACCCTATCATACTGTCTAGTCTCTAATACTGTCACCCTATCATACTGTCTCTAATACTGTCACCCTATCATACTGTCTCAAATACTGTCACCCTATCATACTGTCTAGTCTCTAATACTGTCACCCTATCATACTGTCTAGTCTCTAATACTGTCACCCTATCATACTGTCTAGTCTCTAATACTGTCACCCTATCATACTGTCTCTAATACTGTCACTCTATCATACTGTCTAGTCTCTAATTCTGTCACACTATCATACTGTCTCTAATACTGTCACCCTATCATACTGTCTCTAATACTGTCACCCTATCATACTGTCTAGTCTCTAATACTTTCACCCTATCATACTGTCTCTAATACTGTCACCCTATCATACTGTCTAGTCTCTAATACCGTCACCCTATCATACTGTCTCTAATACTGTCAACCTATCTTACTGTCTAGTCTCTAATATTGTCACCCTATCATACTGTATAGTATCTAATAATGTCACCCTATCATACTGTCTCTAATACTGTCACCCTATCATACTGTCTAGTCTCCAATACTGTCACCCTATCATACTGTCTCTAATACTGTCACCCTATCATACTGTATCTAATACTGTCACCCTATCATACTGTCTAGTCTCTAATACTGTCACCCTATCATACTGTCTAGTCCCTAATACTGTCACCCTATCATACTGTCTAGTCTATAATACTGTCACCCTATCATACTGTCTCTAATACTGTCACTCTATCATACTGTCTAGTCTCTAATACTGTCACCCTATCATACTGTCTCTAATACTGTCACCCTATGAAACTGTCTCTAATACTGTCAACCTATCATACTGTCTCCAATACTGTCAACCTATCATACTGTCTAGTATCTAATACTGTCACCCTATCATACTGTCTAGTCTATAATACTGTCACCCTATCATACTGTCTCTAATACTGTCACTCTATCATACTGTCTAGTCTCTAATACTGTCACCCTATCATACTGTCTCTAATACTGTCACCCTATGATACTGTCTCTAATACTGTCAACCTATCATACTGTCTCTAATACTGTCAACCTATCATACTGTCTAGTATCTAATACTGTCACCCTATCATACTGTCTCTAATACTGTCAGCCTATCATACTGTCTCTAATACTGTCAACCTATCATACTGTCTAGTCTCTAATATTGTCACCCTATCATAGTGTCTAGTCTCTAATACTGTCACCCTATATTACTGTCTCTAATACTGTCACCCTATCATACTGTCTCTAATACTGTCAACCTATCATACTGTCTAGTATCTAATACTGTCACCCTATCATACTGTCTCTAATACTGTCACCCTATCATACTGTCTCTAATACTGTCAACCTATCATACTGTCTAGTCTCTAATATTGTCACCCTATCATACTGTCTAGTCTCTAATACTGTCACCCTATCATACTGTCTAGTCTCTAATACTGTCACCCTATCATACTGTCTAGTCTCTAGTACTGTCACCCTATCATACTGTCTAGTCTCTAATACTGTCACCCTATCATACTGTCTAGTCTCTGATACTGTCACCCTATCATACTGTCTAGTCTCTAATACTGTCACCCTATCATACTGTCTCTAATACTGTCACCCTATCATACTGTCTAGTCTATAATACTGTCACCCTATCATACTGTCTATTCTCTAATACTGTCACCATATCATACTGTCTAGTCTCTAATTCTGTCACACTAAAATACTGTCTAGTCTCTAATACTGTCACCCTATCATACTGTCTCTAATACTGTCACCCTATCATACTGTCTCTAATACTGTCACCCTATCATACTGTCTCTAATACTGTCACCCTATCATACTGTCTCTAATACTGTCACCCCATCATACTGTCTCTAATACTGTCACCCTATCATACTGTCTAGTCTCTAATACTGTCACCCTATCATACTGTCTAGTCTCTAATACTGTCACCCTATCATACTGTCTCTAATACTGTCACCCTATCATACTGTCTAGTCTCTAATACTGTCACCCTATCATACTGTCTCTAATACTGTCACCCTATCATACTGTCTCTAATACTGTCACCCTATCATACTGTCTAGTCTATAATACTGTCACCCTATCATACTGTCTATTCTCTAATAATATCACCCTATCATACTGTCTAGTCTATAATAATGTCACCCTATCATACTGTCTCTAATACTGTCACCCTATCATACTGTCTAGTCTCTAATACTGTCACCATATCATACTGTCTAGTCTCTCATACTGTCACCATATCATACTGTCTCTAATACTGTCACCCTATCATACTGTCTCTAATACTGTCACCCTATCATACTGTCTAGTCTCTAGTACTGTCACCCTATCATACTGTCTAGCCTCTAGTACTGTCACCCTATCATACTGTCTAGTCTCTAATACTGTCACCCTATCATACTGTCTAGTCTAATATTGTCACCCTATCATACTGTCTCTAATACTGTCACCCTATCATGCTGTCTCTAATACTGTCACCCTATCATACTGTCTCTAATACTGTCACCCTATCATACTGTCTAGTCTCTAATTCTGTCACACTAAAATACTGTCTAGACTCTAATACTGTCACCCTATCATACTGTCTCTAATACTGTCACCCTATCATACTGTCTAGTCTCTAATACTGTCACCCTATCATACTGTCTCTAATACTGTCACCCTATCATACTGTCTAGTCTCTATTACTGTCACCCTATCATACTGTCTCTAATACTGTCACCCTATCATACTGTCTCTAATACTGTCACCCTATCATACTGTCTAGTCTCTAATACTGTCACCCTATCATACTGTCTAGTCTCTAATACTATCACCCTATCATACTGTCTAGTCTATAATAATGTCACCCTATCATACTGTCTCTAATACTGTCACCCTATCATACTGTCTAGTCTCTAATACTGTCACCCTATCATACTGTCTAGTCTCTAATACTGTCACCCTATCATACTGTCTAGTCTCTAGTACTGTCACCCTATCATACTGTCTAGTCTCTAATACTGTCACCCTATCATACTGTCTAGTCTAATATTGTCACCCTATCATACTGTCTAGTCTCTAATACTGTCACCCTATCTTACGGTATCTAATATTGTCACCCTATCATACTGTCTCTAATACTGTCACCCTATCATACTGTCTATAATACTGTCACCCTATCATACTGTCTCTAATACTCTCACCCTATCATACTGTCTAGTCTCTAATACTGTCACCCTATCATACTGTCTCAAATACTGTCACCCTATCATACTGTCTAGTCTCTAATACTGTCACCCTATCATACTGTCTCTAATACTGTCACCCTATCATACTGTCTAGTCTCTATTACTGTCACCCTATCATACTGTCTCTAATACTGTCACCCTATCATACTGTCTCTAATACTGTCACCCTATCATACTGTCTAGTCTCTAATACTGACACCCTATCATACTGTCTAGTCTCTAATACTATCACCCTATCATACTGTCTAGTCTATAATAATGTCACCCTATCATACTGTCTCTAATACTGTCACCCTATCATACTGTCTAGTCTCTAATACTGTCACCCTATCATACTGTCTAGTCTCTAATACTGTCACCCTATCATACTGTCTAGTCTCTAGTACTGTCACCCTATCATACTGTCTAGTCTCTAATACTGTCACCCTATCATACTGTCTAGTCTAATATTGTCACCCTATCATACTGTATCTAATATTGTCACCCTATCATACTGTCTCTAATACTGTCACCCTATCATACTGTCTATAATACTGTCACCCTATCATACTGTCTCTAATACTCTCACCCTATCATACTGTCTAGTCTCTAATACTGTCACCCTATCATACTGTCTCAAATACTGTCACCCTATCATACTGTCTAGTCTCTAATACTGTCACCCTATCATACTGTCTAGTCTCTAATACTGTCACCCTATCATACTGTCTAGTCTCTAATACTGTCACCCTATCATACTGTCTCTAATACTGTCACTCTATCATACTGTCTAGTCTCTAATTCTGTCACACTATCATACTGTCTCTAATACTGTCACCCTATCATACTGTCTCTAATACTGTCACCCTATCATACTGTCTAGTCTCTAATACTTTCACCCTATCATACTGTCTCTAATACTGTCACCCTATCATACTGTCTAGTCTCTAATACTGTCACCCTATCATACTGTCTCTAATACTGTCAACCTATCTTACTGTCTAGTCTCTAATACTGTCACCCTATCATACTGTCTAGTCTCTAATACTGTCACCCTATCATACTGTCTAGTCTCTAATACTGTCACCCTATCATACTGTCTCTAATACTGTCACTCTATCATACTGTCTAGTCTCTAATTCTGTCACACTATCATACTGTCTCTAATACTGTCACCCTATCATACTGTCTCTAATACTGTCACCCTATCATACTGTCTAGTCTCTAATACTTTCACCCTATCATACTGTCTCTAATACTGTCACCCTATCATACTGTCTAGTCTCTAATATTGTCACCCTATCATACTGTCTAGTCTCTAATACTGTCACCCTATCATACTGTATAGTATCTAATACTGTCACCCTATCATACTGTCTCTAATACTGTCACCCTATCATACTGTCTAGTCTCCAATACTGTCACCCTATCATACTGTCTCTAATACTGTCACCCTATCATACTGTCTCTAATACTGTCACCCTATCATACTGTCTAGTCTCTAATACTGTCACCCTATCATACTGTCTAGTCCCTAATACTGTCACCCTATCATACTGTCTAGTCTATAATACTGTCACCCTATCATACTGTCTCTAATACTGTCACTCTATCATACTGTCTAGTCTCTAATACTGTCACCCTATCATACTGTCTCTAATACTGTCACCCTATGATACTGTCTCTAATACTGTCAACCTATCATACTGTCTCTAATACTGTCAACCTATCATACTGTCTAGTATCTAAAACTGTCACCCTATCATACTGTCTAGTCTATAATACTGTCACCCTATCATACTGTCTCTAATACTGTCACTCTATCATACTGTCTAGTCTCTAATACTGTCACCCTATCATACTGTCTCTAATACTGTCACCCTATGATACTGTCTCTAATACTGTCAACCTATCATACTGTCTCTAATACTGTCAACCTATCATACTGTCTAGTATCTAATACTGTCACCCTATCATACTGTCTCTAATACTGTCACCCTATCATACTGTCTCTAATACTGTCAACCTATCATACTGTCTAGTCTCTAATATTGTCACCCTATCATACTGTCTAGTCTCTAATACTGTCACCCTATATTACTGTCTCTAATACTGTCACCCTATCATACTGTCTCTAATACTGTCAACCTATCATACTGTCTAGTCTCTAATATTGTCACCCTATCATACTGTCTAGTCTCTAATACTGTCACCCTATCATACTGTCTAGTCTCCAATACTGTCACCCTATCATACTGTCTCTAATACTGTCACCCTATCGTACTGTATCTAATACTGTCACCCTATCATACTGTCTAGTCTCTAATACTGTCACCCTATCATACTGTCTAGTCTCTAATACTGTCACCCTATCATACTGTCTAGTCTCTAATACTGTCACCATATCATTCTGTCTAGTCTATAATACTGTCACCCTATCATACTGTCTCTAATACTGTCACCCTATCATACTGTCTCTAAAACTGTCACCCTATCATACTGTCTCTAATACTGTCACCCTATCATACTGGCTAGTCTCTAATACTGTCACCCTATCATACTGTCTCTAATACTGTCACCCTATCATACTGTCTCTAATACTGTCAACCTATCATACTGTCTCTAATACTGTCAACCTATCATACTGTCTAGTATCTAATACTGTCACCCTATCATACTGTCTAGTATCTAATACTGTCACCCTATCATACTGTCGCTAATACTGTCACCCTATCATACTGTCTAGTCTCTAATACTGTCACCCTATCATACTGTCTCTAATACTGTCACCCTATCATACTGTCTTTAATACTGTCACCCTATCATACTGTCTAGTCTCTAATTCTGTCACACTAAAATACTGTCTAGTCTCTAATACTGTCACCCTATCATACTGTCTAGTCTCTAATACTGTCACCCTATCATACTGTCTCTAATACTGTCACCCTATCATTCTGTCTTTAATACTGTCACCCTATCATACTGTCTAGTCTCTAATACTGTCACCCTATCATACTGTTTAGTCTCTAATACTGTCACCCTATCATACTGTCTCGAATACTGTCACCCTATCATACTGTCTAGTCTCTAATACTGTCACCCTATCATACTGTCTAGTCTCTAATACTGTCACCCTATCATACTGTCTCTAATACTGTCACCCTATCATACTGTCTCTAATACTGTCACCCTATGATACTGTCTAGTCTCTAATACTGTCACCCTATCATACTGTCTCTAATACTGTCACCCTATGATACTGTCTCTAATACTGTCAACCTATCATACTGTCTCTAATACTGTCAACCTATCATACTGTCTAGTATCTAATATTGTCACACTATCATACTGTCTAGTTTCTAATACTGTCACCCTATATTACTGTCTCTAATACTGTCACCCTATCATACTGTCTCTAATACTGTCAACCTATCATACTGTTTAGTCTCTAATATTGTCACCCTATCATACTGTCTAGTCTCTAATACTGTCACCCTATCATACTGTCTGGTTTCTAATACCGTCACCCTATCATACTGTCTTTAATACTGTCACCCTATCATACTGTCTAGTCTCTAATAATGTCACCCTATCATACTGTCTCTAATACTGTCACCCTATCATACTGTCTTTAATACTGTCACCCTATCATACTGTCTAGTCTCTAATACTGTCACCCTATCATACTGTCTAGTCTCTAATACTGTCACCCTATCATACTGTCTCTAATACTGTCACCCTATCATACTGTCTAGTCTCTAATTCTGTCACACTAAAATACTGTCTAGTCTCTAATACTGTCACCCTATCATACTGTCTAGTCTCTAATACTGTCACCCTATCATACTGTCTCTAATACTGTCACCCTATCATACTGTCTTTAATACTGTCACCCTATCATACTGTCTAGTCTCTAATACTGTCACCCTATCATACTGTCTAGTCTCTAATACTGTCACCCTATCATACTGTCTCTAATACTGTCACCCTATCATACTGTCTAGTCTCTAATTCTGTCAAACTAAAATACTGTCTAGTCTCTAATACTGTCACCCTATCATACTGTCTAGTCTCTAATACTGTCACCCTATCATACTGTCTCTAATACTGTCACCCTATCATACTGTCTTTAATACTGTCACCCTATCATACTGTCTAGTCTCTAATACTGTCACCCTATCATACTGTTTAGTCTCTAATACTGTCACCCTATCATACTGTCTCGAATACTGTCACCCTATCATACTGTCTAGTCTCTAATACTGTCACCCTATCATACTGTCTAGTCTCTAATACTGTCACCCTATCATACTGTCTCTAATACTGTCACCCTATCATACTGTCTCTAATACTGTCACCCTATCATACTGTCTAGTCTCTAATTCTGTCACACTAAAATACTGTCTAGTCTCTAATACTGTCACCCTATCATACTGTCTCTAATACTGTCACCCTATCATACTGTCTAGTCTCTAATACTGTCACCCTATCATACTGTCTCTAATACTGTCACCCTATCATACTGTCTAGTCTCTAATACTGTCACCCTATCATACTGTCTCTAATACTGTCACCCTATCATACTGTCTCTAATACTGTCACCCTATGATACTGTCTAGTCTCTAATACTGTCACCCTATCATACTGTCTCTAATACTGTCACCCTATGATACTGTCTCTAATACTGTCAACCTATCATACTGTCTCTAATACTGTCAACCTATCATACTGTCTAGTATCTAATACTGTCACCCTATCATACTGTCTCTAATACTGTCACCCTATCATACTGTCTCTAATACTGTCAACCTATCATACTGTCTAGTCTCTAATATTGTCACCCTATCATACTGTCTAGTCTCTAATACTGTCACCCTATATTACTGTCTCTAATACTGTCACCCTATCATACTGTCTCTAATACTGTCAACCTATCATACTGTCTAGTCTCTAATATTGTCACCCTATCATACTGTCTAGTCTCTAATACTGTCACCCTATCATACTGTCTGGTTTCTAATAATGTCACCCGATCTTACTGTCTAGTCTCTAATACTGTCACCCTATCATACTGTCTTTAATACTGTCACCCTATCATACTGTCTAGTCTCTAATCCTGTCACCCTATCATACTGTCTTTAATACTGTCACCCTATCATACTGTCTAGTCTCTAATACTGTCACCCTATCATACTGTATAGTCTCTAATACTGTCACCCTATCATATTGTCTCTAATACTGTCACCCTATCATACTGTCTAGTCTCTAATTCTGTCACACTAAAATACTGTCTAGTCTCTAATACTGTCACCCTATCATACTGTCTAGTCTCTAATACTGTCACCCTATCATACTGTCTCTAATACTGTCACCCTATCATACTGTCTTTAATACTGTCACCCTATCATACTGTCCAGTCTCTAATACTGTCACCCTATCATACTGTTTAGTCTCTAATACTGTCACCCTATCATACTGTCTCGAATACTGTCACCCTATCATACTGTCTAGTCTCTAATACTGTCACCCTATCATACTGTCTAGTCTCTAATACTGTCACCCTATCATACTGTCTCTAATACTGTCACCCTATCATACTGTCTCTAATACTGTCACCCTATCATACTGTCTAGTCTCTAATACTGTCACCCTATCATACTGTCTCTAATACTGTCACCCTATCATACTGTCTAGTCTCTAATACTGTCACCCTATCATACTGTCTCTAATACTGTCACCCTATCATACTGTCTCTAATACTGTCACCCTATGATACTGTCTAGTCTCTAATACTGTCACCCTATCATACTGTCTCTAATACTGTCACCCTATGATACTGTCTCTAATACTGTCAACCTATCATACTGTCTCTAATACTGTCAACCTATCATACTGTCTAGTATCTAATACTGTCACCCTATCATACTGTCTCTTATACTGTCACCCTATCATACTGTCTCTAATACTGTCAACCTATCATACTGTCTAGTCTCTAATATTGTCACCCTATCATACTGTCTAGTCTCTAATACTGTCACCCTATATTACTGTCTCTAATACTGTCACCCTATCATACTGTCTCTAATACTGTCAACTTATCATACTGTCTAGTCTCTAATATTGTCACCCTATCATACTGTCTAGTCTCTAATACTGTCACCCTATCATACTGTCTAGTATCTAATACTGTCACCCTATCATACTGTCCCTAATACTGTCACCCTATCATACTGTCTAGTCTCCAATACTGTCACCCTATCATACTGTCTCTAATACTGTCACCCTATCATACTGTATCTAATACTGTCACCCTATCATACTGTCTAGTCTCTAATACTGTCACCCTATCATACTGTCTAGTCTCTAATACTGTCACCCTATCATACTGTCTAGTCTCTACTACTGTCACCATATCATACTGTCTAGTCTATAATACTGTCACCCTATCATACTGTCTCTTATACTGTCACCCTATCATACTGTCTCTAATACTGTCAACCTATCATACTGTCTAGTCTCTAATATTGTCACCCTATCATACTGTCTAGTCTCTAATACTGTCACCCTATATTACTGTCTCTAATACTGTCACCCTATCATACTGTCTCTAATACTGTCAACCAATCATACTGTCTAGTCTCTAATATTGTCACCCTATCATACTGTCTAGTCTCTAATACTGTCACCCTATCATACTGTCTAGTATCTAATACTGTCACCCTATCATACTGTCTCGAATACTGTCACCCTATCATACTGTCTAGTCTCTAATACTGTCACCCTATCATACTGTCTAGTCTCTAATACTGTCACCCTATCATACTGTCTCTAATACTGTCACCCTATCATACTGTCTAGTCTCTAATACTGTCACCCTATAATACTGTCTCTAATACTGTCACCCTATCATACTGTCTCTAATAATGTCACCCTATCATACTGTCTCTAATACTGTCACCCTATCATACTGTCTAGTCTCTAATTCTGTCTAACTAAAATACTGTCTAGTCTCTAATACTGTCACCCTATCGTACTGTCTCTAATACTGTCACCCTATCATACTGTCTAGTCTCTAATACTGTCACCCTATCATACTGTCTCTAATACTGTCACCCTATCATACTGTCTAGTCTCTAATACTGTCACCCTATCATACTGTCTAGTCTCTAGTACTGTCCCCCTATCATACTGTCTAGTCTCTAGTACTGTCACCCTATCATACTGTCTAGTCTCTAATACTGTCACCCTATCATACTGTCTAGTCTAATATTGTCACCCTATCATACTGTCTAGTCTCTAATACTGTCACCCTATCTTACTGTATCTAATATTGTCACCCTAATCATACTGTCTCTAATACTGTCACCCTATCATACTGTCTATAATACTGTCACCCTATCATACTGTCTCTAATACTGTCACCCTATCATACTGTCTCTAATACTGTCACCCTATCATACTGTCTCTAATACTGTCACCCTATCATACTGTCTAGTCTCTAATTATGTCACACTAAAATAATGTCTAGTCTCTAATACTGTCACCCTATCATACTGTCTCTAATACTTCACCCTATCATACTGTCTAGTCTCTAATACTGTCACCCTATCATACTGTCTAGTCTCTAATACTGTCACCCTATCATACTGTCTAGTCTCTAATACTATCACCCTATCATACTGTCTAGTCTATAATAATGTCACCCTATCATACTGTCTCTAATACTGTCACCCTATCATACTGTCTAGTCTCTAATACTGTCACCCTATCATACTGTCTAGTCTCTAATACTGTCACCCTATCATACTGTCTAGTCTCTAGTACTGTCACCCTATCATACTTTCTAGTCTCTAATACTGTCACCCTATCATACCGTCTAGTTTAATATTGTCACCCTATCATACTGTCTAGTCTCTAATACTGTCACACTATCATACTGTCTCTAATACTGTCATCCTATCATACTGTCTCTAATACTGTCACCCTATCATACTGTCTAGTCTCTAATACTATCACCATATCATACTGTCTAGTCTATAATAATGTCACCCTATCATACTGTCTCTAATACTGTCACCCTATCATACTGTCTAGTCTCTAATACTGTCACCCTATCATACTGTCTAGTCTCTAATACTGTCACCCTATCATACTGTCTAGTCTCTAGTACTGTCACCCTATCATACTGTCTAGTCTCTAATACTGTCACCCTATCATACTGTCTAGTCTAATATTGTCACCCTATCATACTGTCTAGTCTCTAATAGTGTCACCCTATCTTACGGTATCTAATATTGTCACCCTATCATACTGTCTATAATACTGTCACCCTATCATACTGTCTATAATACTGTCACCCTATCATACTGTCTCTAATACTGTCAACCTATCATACTGTCTAGTCTCTAATATTGTCACCCTATCATACTGTCTAGTCTCTAATACTGTCACCCTATCTTACTGTCTCTAATACTGTCACCCTATCATATTGTCTCTAATACTGTCAACCTATCATACTTTCTAGTCTCTAATATTGTCACCCTATCATACTGTCTAGTCTCTAATACTATCACCCTATCATACTGTCTAGTCTATAATAATGTCACCCTATCATACTGTATCTAATACTGTCACCCTATCATACTGTCTAGTCTCTAATACTGTCACCCTATCATACTGTCTAGTCTCTAATACTGTCACCCTATCATACTGTCTAGTCTCTAATACTGTCACCATATCATACTGTCTAGTCTATAATACTGTCACCCTATCATACTGTCTCTTATACTGTCACCCTATCATACTGTCTCTAATACTGTCAACCTATCATACTGTCTAGTCTCTAATATTGTCACCCTATCATACTGTCTCTAATACTGTCAACCAATCATACTGTCTAGTCTCTAATATTGTCACCCTATCATACTGTCTAGTCTCTAATACTGTCACCCTATCATACTGTCTAGTATCTAATACTGTCACCCTATCATACTGTCTCGAATACTGTCACCCTATCATACTGTCTAGTCTCTAATACTGTCACCCTATCATACTGTCTAGTCTCTAATACTGTCACCCTATCATACTGTCTCTAATACTGTCACCCTATCATACTGTCTAGTCTCTAATACTGTCACCCTATAATACTGTCTCTAATACTGTCACCCTATCATACTGTCTCTAATAATGTCACCCTATCATACTGTCTCTAATACTGTCACCCTATCATACTGTCTAGTCTCTAATTCTGTCACACTAAAATACTGTCTAGTCTCTAATACTGTCACCCTATCGTACTGTCTCTAATACTGTCACCCTATCATACTGTCTAGTCTCTAATACTGTCACCCTATCATACTGTCTCTAATACTGTCACCCTATCATACTGTCTAGTCTCTAATACTGTCACCCTATCATACTGTCTAGTCTCTAGTACTGTCCCCCTATCATACTGTCTAGTCTCTAGTACTGTCACCCTATCATACTGTCTAGTCTCTAATACTGTCACCCTATCATACTGTCTAGTCTAATATTGTCACCCTATCATACTGTCTAGTCTCTAATACTGTCACCCTATCTTACTGTATCTAATATTGTCACCCTAATCATACTGTCTCTAATACTGTCACCCTATCATACTGTCTATAATACTGTCACCCTATCATACTGTCTCTAATACTGTCACCCTATCATACTGTCTCTAATACTGTCACCCTATCATACTGTCTCTAATACTGTCACCCTATCATACTGTCTAGTCTCTAATTATGTCACACTAAAATAATGTCTAGTCTCTAATACTGTCACCCTATCATACTGTCTCTAATACTGTCACCCTATCATACTGTCTAGTCTCTAATACTGTCACCCTATCATACTGTCTAGTCTCTAATACTGTCACCCTATCATACTGTCTAGTCTCTAATACTATCACCCTATCATACTGTCTAGTCTATAATAATGTCACCCTATCATACTGTCTCTAATACTGTCACCCTATCATACTGTCTAGTCTCTAATACTGTCACCCTATCATACTGTCTAGTCTCTAATACTGTCACCCTATCATACTGTCTAGTCTCTAGTACTGTCACCCTATCATACTTTCTAGTCTCTAATACTGTCACCCTATCATACCGTCTAGTTTAATATTGTCACCCTATCATACTGTCTAGTCTCTAATACTGTCACACTATCATACTGTCTCTAATACTGTCATCCTATCATACTGTCTCTAATACTGTCACCCTATCATACTGTCTAGTCTCTAATACTATCACCATATCATACTGTCTAGTCTATAATAATGTCACCCTATCATACTGTCTCTAATACTGTCACCCTATCATAATGTCTAGTCTCTAATACTGTCACCCTATCATACTGTCTAGTCTCTAATACTGTCACCCTATCATACTGTCTAGTCTCTAGTACTGTCACCCTATCATACTGTCTAGTCTCTAATACTGTCACCCTATCATACTGTCTAGTCTAATATTGTCACCCTATCATACTGTCTAGTCTCTAATAGTGTCACCCTATCTTACGGTATCTAATATTGTCACCCTATCATACTGTCTATAATACTGTCACCCTATCATACTGTCTATAATACTGTCACCCTATCATACTGTCTCTAATACTGTCAACCTATCATACTGTCTAGTCTCTAATATTGTCACCCTATCATACTGTCTAGTCTCTAATACTGTCACCCTATCTTACTGTCTCTAATACTGTCACCCTATCATATTGTCTCTAATACTGTCAACCTATCATACTTTCTAGTCTCTAATATTGTCACCCTATCATACTGTCTAGTCTCTAATACTATCACCCTATCATACTGTCTAGTCTATAATAATGTCACCCTATCATACTGTCTCTAATACTGTCACCCTATCATACTGTCTAGTCTCTAATACTGTCACCCTATCATACTGTCTAGTCTCTAATACTGTCACCCTATCATACTGTCTAGTCTCTAGTACTGTCACCCTATCATACTGTCTAGTCTCTAATACTGTCACCCTATCATACCGTCTAGTTTAATATTGTCACCCTATCATACTGTCTAGTCTCTAATACTGTCACCCTATCATACTGTCTCTAATACTGTCATCCTATCATACTGTCTCTAATACTGTCACCCTATCATACTGTCTAGTCTCTAATACTATCACCATATCATACTGTCTAGTCTATAATAATGTCACCCTATCATACTGTCTCTAATACTGTCACCCTATCATACTGTCTAGTCTCTAATACTGTCACCCTATCATACTGTCTAGTCTCTAATACTGTCACCCTATCATACTGTCTAGTCTCTAGTACTGTCACCCTATCATACTGTCTAGTCTCTAATACTGTCACCCTATCATACTGTCTAGTCTAATATTGTCACCCTATCATACTGTCTAGTCTCTAATAGTGTCACCCTATCTTACGGTATCTAATATTGTCACCCTATCATACTGTCTCTAATACTGTCACCCTATCATACTGTCTATAATACTGTCACCCTATCATACTGTCTCTAATACTGTCAACCTATCATACTGTCTAGTCTCTAATATTGTCACCCTATCATACTGTCTAGTCTCTAATACTGTCACCCTATCTTACTGTCTCTAATACTGTCACCCTATCATATTGTCTCTAATACTGTCACCCTATCATACTGTCTCTAATACTGTCACCCTATCATACTGTCTAGTCTCTAATTCTGTCACACTAAAATACTGTCTAGTCTCTAATACTGTCACCCTATCCTACTGTCTAGTCTCTAATACTGTCACCCTATCGTACTGTCTCTAATACTGTCACCCTATCATACTGTCTTTAATACTGTCACCCTACCATACTGTCTAGTCTCTAATACTGTCACCCTATCATACTGTTTAGTCTCTAATACTGTCACCCTATCATACTGTCTCGAATACTGTCACCCTATCATACTGTCTAGTCTCTAATACTGTCACCCCATCATACTGTCTAGTCTCTAATACTGTCACCCTATCATACTGTCTCTAATACTGTCACCCTATCATACTGTCTCTAATACTGTCACCCTATCATACTGTCTAGTCTCTAATTCTGTCACACTAAAATACTGTCTAGTCTCTAATACTGTCACCCTATCATACTGTCTCTAATACTGTCACCCTATCATACTGTCTAGTCTCTAATACTGACACCCTATCATACTGTCTCTAATACTGTCACCCTATCATACTGTCTAGTCTCTAATACTGTCACCCTATAATACTGTCTCTAATACTGTCACCCTATCATACTGTCTCTAATACTGTCACCCTATCATACTGTCTCTAATACTGTCACCCTATCATACTGTCTAGTCTCTAATTCTGTCACACTAAAATACTGTCTAGTCTCTAATACTGTCACCCTATCGTACTGTCTCTAATACTGTCACCCTATCATACTGTCTAGTCTCTAATACTGTCACCCTATCATACTGTCTCTAATACTGTCACCCTATCATACTGTCTAGTCTCTAATACTGTCACCCTATCATACTGTCTAGTCTCTAGTACTGTCCCCCTATCATACTGTCTAGTCTCTAGTACTGTCACCCTATCATACTGTCTAGTCTCTAATACTGTCACCCTATCATACTGTCTAGTCTAATATTGTCACCCTATCATACTGTCTAGTCTCTAATACTGTCACCCTATCTTACTGTATCTAATATTGTCACCCTAATCATACTGTCTCTAATACTGTCACCCTATCATACTGTCTATAATACTGTCACCCTATCATACTGTCTCTAATACTGTCACCCTATCATACTGTCTCTAATACTGTCACCCTATCATACTGTCTCTAATACTGTCACCCTATCATACTGTCTAGTCTCTAATTATGTCACACTAAAATACTGTCTAGTCTCTAATACTGTCACCCTATCATACTGTCTCTAATACTGTCACCCTATCATACTGTCTAGTCTCTAATACTGTCACCCTATCATACTGTCTAGTCTCTAATACTGTCACCCTATCATACTGTCTAGTCTCTAATACTATCACCCTATCATACTGTCTAGTCTATAATAATGTCACCCTTTCATACTGTCTCTAATACTGTCACCCTATCATACTGTCTAGTCTCTAATACTGTCACCCTATCATACTGTCTAGTCTCTAATACTGTCACCCTATCATACTGTCTAGTCTCTAGTACTATCACCCTATCATACTTTCTAGTCTCTAATACTGTCACCCTATCATACTGTCTAGTTTAATATTGTCACCCTATCATACTGTCTAGTCTCTAATACTGTCACCCTATCATACTGTCTCTAATACTGTCATCCTATCATACTGTCTCTAATACTGTCACCCTATCATACTGTCTAGTCTCTAATACTATCACCATATCATACTGTCTAGTCTATAATAATGTCACCCTATCATACTGTCTCTAATACTGTCACCCTATCATACTGTCTAGTCTCTAATACTGTCACCCTATCATACTGTCTAGTCTCTAATACTGTCACCCTATCATACTGTCTAGTCTCTAGTACTGTCACCCTATCATACTGTCTAGTCTCTAATACTGTCACCCTATCATACTGTCTAGTCTAATATTGTCACCCTATCATACTGTCTAGTCTCTAATAGTGTCACCCTATCTTACGGTATCTAATATTGTCACCCTATCATACTGTCTCTAATACTGTCACCCTATCATACTGTCTATAATACTGTCACCCTATCATACTGTCTCTAATACTGTCAACCTATCATACTGTCTAGTCTCTAATATTGTCACCCTATCATACTGTCTAGTCTCTAATACTGTCACCCTATCTTACTGTCTCTAATACTGTCACCCTATCATATTGTCTCTAATACTGTCAACCTATCATACTTTCTAGTCTCTAATATTGTCACCCTATCATACTGTCTAGTCTCTAATACTATCACCCTATCATACTGTCTAGTCTATAATAATGTCACCCTATCATACTGTCTCTAATACTGTCACCCTATCATACTGTCTAGTCTCTAATACTGTCACCCTATCATACTGTCTAGTCTCTAGTACTGTCACCCTATCATACTGTCTAGTCTCTAGTACTGTCACCCTATCATACTGTCTAGTCTCTAATACTGTCACCCTATCATACCGTCTAGTTTAATATTGTCACCCTATCATACTGTCTAGTCTCTAATACTGTCACCCTATCATACTGTCTCTAATAATGTCATCCTAGCATACTGTCTCTAATACTGTCACCCTATCATACTGTCTAGTCTCTAATACTATCACCATATCATACTGTCTAGTCTATAATAATGTCACCCTATCATACTGTCTCTAATACTGTCACCCTATCATACTGTCTAGTCTCTAATACTGTCACCCTATCATACTGTCTAGTCTCTAATACTGTCACCCTATCATACTGTCTAGTCTCTAGTACTGTCACCCTATCATACTGTCTAGTCTAATATTGTCACCCTATCATACTGTCTAGTCTCTAATAGTGTCACCCTATCTTACGGTATCTAATATTGTCACCCTATCATACTGTCTCTAATACTGTCACCCTATCATACTGTCTATAATACTGTCACCCTATCATACTGTCTCTAATACTGTCAACCTATCATACTGTCTAGTCTCTAATATTGTCACCCTATCATACTGTCTAGTCTCTAATACTGTCACCCTATCTTACTGTCTCTAATACTGTCACCCTATCATATTGTCTCTAATACTGTCAACCTATCATACTTTCTAGTCTCTAATATTGTCACCCTATCATACTGTCTAGTCTCTAATACTGTCACCCTATCATACTGTCTAGTATCTAATACTGTCACCCTATCATACTGTCTCTAATATTGTCACCCTATCATACTGTCTAGTCTCCAATACTGTCACCCTATCATACTGTCTCTAATACTGTCACCCTATCGTACTGTATCTAATACTGTCACCCTATCATACTGTCTAGTCTCTAATACTGTCACCCTATCATACTGTCTAGTCTCTAATACTGTCACCCTATCATACTGTCTAGTCTCTAATACTGTCACCATATCATACTGTCTAGTCTATAATACTGTCACCCTATCATACTGTCTCTAATACTGTCACCCTATCATACTGTCTCTAAAACTGTCACCCTATCATACTGTCTCTAATACTGTCACCCTATCATACTGGCTAGTCTCTAATACTGTCACCCTATCATACTGTCTCTAATACTGTCACCCAATCATACTGTCTCTAATACTGTCAACCTATCATACTGTCTCTAATACTGTCAACCTATCATACTGTCTAGTATCTAATACTGTCACCCTATCATACTGTCGCTAATACTGTCACCCTATCATACTGTCTCTAATACTGTCACCCTATCATACTGTCTAGTCTAATATTGACACCCTATCATACTGTCTAGTCTCTAATAGTGTCACCCTATCTTACGGTATCTAATATTGTCACCCTATCATACTGTCTCTAATACTGTCACCCTATCATACTGTCTATAATACTGTCACCCTATCATACTGTCTCTAATACTGTCAACCTATCATACTGTCTAGTCTCTAATATTGTCACCCTATCATACTGTCTAGTCTCTAATACTGTCACCCTATCTTACTGTCTCTAATACTGTCACCCTATCATATTGTCTCTAATACTGTCAACCTATCATACTTTCTAGTCTCTAATATTGTCACCCTATCATACTGTCTAGTCTCTAATACTGTCACCCTATCATACTGTCTAGTATCTAATACTGTCACCCTATCATACTGTCTCTAATATTGTCACCCTATCATACTGTCTAGTCTCCAATACTGTCACCCTATCATACTGTCTCTAATACTGTCACCCTATCGTACTGTATCTAATACTGTCACCCTATCATACTGTCTAGTCTCTAATACTGTCACCCTATCATACTGTCTAGTCTCTAATACTGTCACCCTATCATACTGTCTAGTCTCTAATACTGTCACCATATCATACTGTCTAGTCTATAATACTGTCACCCTATCATACTGTCTCTAATACTGTCACCCTATCATACTGTCTCTAAAACTGTCACCCTATCATACTGTCTCTAATACTGTCACCCTATCATACTGGCTAGTCTCTAATACTGTCACCCTATCATACTGTCTCTAATACTGTCACCCAATCATACTGTCTCTAATACTGTCAACCTATCATACTGTCTCTAATACTGTCAACCTATCATACTGTCTAGTATCTAATACTGTCACCCTATCATACTGTCGCTAATACTGTCACCCTATCATACTGTCTCTAATACTGTCACCCTATCATACTGTCTAGTCTCTAATATTGTCACCCTATCATACTGTCTAGTCTCTAATAGTGTCACCCTATCTTACGGTATCTAATATTGTCACCCTATCATACTGTCTCTAATACTGTCACCCTATCATACTGTCTATAATACTGTCACCCTATCATACTGTCTCTAATACTGTCAACCTATCATACTGTCTAGTCTCTAATATTGTCACCCTATCATACTGTCTAGTCTCTAATACTGTCACCCTATCTTACTGTCTCTAATACTGTCACCCTATCATATTGTCTCTAATACTGTCAACCTATCATACTTTCTAGTCTCTAATATTGTCACCCTATCATACTGTCTAGTCTCTAATACTGTCACCCTATCATACTGTCTCTAATATTGTCACCCTATCATACTGTCTAGTCTCCAATACTGTCACCCTATCATACTGTCTCTAATACTGTCACCCTATCGTACTGTATCTAATACTGTCACCCTATCATACTGTCTAGTCTCTAATACTGTCACCCTATCATACTGTCTAGTCTCTAATACTGTCACCCTATCATACTGTCTAGTCTCTAATACTGTCACCATATCATACTGTCTAGTCTATAATACTGTCACCCTATCATACTGTCTCTAATACTGTCACCCTATCATACTGTCTCTAAAACTGTCACCCTATCATACTGTCTCTAATACTGTCACCCTATCATACTGGCTAGTCTCTAATACTGTCACCCTATCATACTGTCTCTAATACTGTCACCCAATCATACTGTCTCTAATACTGTCAACCTATCATACTGTCTCTAATACTGTCAACCTATCATACTGTCTAGTATCTAATACTGTCACCCTATCATACTGTCGCTAATACTGTCACCCTATCATACTGTCTCTAATACTGTCACCCTATCATACTGTCTAGTCTCTAATACTGTCACCCTATCATACTGTCTCTAAAACAGTCACCCTATCATACTGTCTCTAATATTGTCACCCTATCATACTGTCTAGTCTATAATACTGTCACCCTATCATACTGTCTAGTCTCTAATAATGTCAACCTATCATACTGTCTGGTTTCTAATACTGTCACCCGATCTTACTGTCTAGTCTCTAATACTGTCACCCTATCATACTGTCTTTAATACTGTCACCCTATCATACTGTCTAGTCTCTAATACTGTCACCCTATCATACTGTCTCTAATACTGTCACCCTATCATACTGTCTTTAATACTGTCACCCTATCATACTGTCTAGTCTCTAATACTGTCACCCTATCATACTGTTTAGTCTCTAATACTGTCACCCTATCATACTGTCTCGAATACTGTCACCCTATCATACTGTCTCTAATACTGTCACCCTATCATACTGTCTCTAATACTGTCACCCTATCATACTGTCTAGTCTCTAATTCTGTCACACTAAAATACTGTCTAGTCTCTAATACTGTCACCCTATCATACTGTCTCTAATACTGTCACCCTATCATACTGCCTAGTCTCTAATACTGTCACCCTATCATACTGTCTCTAATACTGTCACCCTATCATACTGTCTAGTCTCTAATACTGTCACCCTATCATACTGTCTCTAATACTGTCACCCTATCATACTGTCTCTAATACTGTCACCCTATCATACTGTCTAGTCTATAATACTGTCACCCTATCATACTGTCTCTAATACTGTCACCCTATCATACTGTCTAGTCTCTAGTACTGTCACCCTATCATACTGTCTAGTCTCTAGTACTGTCACCCTATCATACTGTCTAGTCTCTAATACTGTCACCCTATCATACTGTCTAGTCTAATATTGTCACCCTATCATACTGTCTAGTCTCTAATACTGTCACCCTATCTTACTGTATCTAATATTGTCACCCTATCATACTGTCTCTAATAATGTCACCCTATCATACTGTCTATAATACTGTCACCCTATCATACTGTCTCTAATACTGTCACCCTATCATACTGTCTCTAATACTGTCACCCTATCATACTGTCTCTAATTCTGTCACACTAAAATACTTTCTAGTCTCTAATACTGTCACCCTATCATACTGACTCTAATACTGTCACCCTATCATACTGTCTAGTCTCCAATACTGTCACCCTATCATACTGTCTCTAATACTGTCACCCTATCATACTGTATCTAATACTGTCACCCTATCATACTGTCTAGTCTCTAATACTGTCACCCTATCATACGGTCTAGTCTATAATACTGTCACCCTATCATACTGTCTCTAATACTGTCACTCTATCATACTGTCTAGTCTCTAATACTGTCACCCAATCATACTGTCTCTAATACTGTCACCCTATGATACTGTCTCTAATACTGTTAACCTATCATACTGTCTCCAATACTGTCAACCTATCATACTGTCTAGTATCTAATACTGTCACCCTATCATACTGTCTCTAATACTGTCACCCTATCATACTGTCTCTAATACTGTCACCCTATCATACTGTCTCTAATACTGTCAACCTATCATACTGTCTAGTCTCTAATACTGTCACCCTATCATACTGTCTCTAATACTGTCACCCTATTATACTGTCTCTAATACTGTCAACCTATCATACTGTCTAGTCTCTAATATTGTCACCCTATCATACTGTCTAGTCTCTAATACTGTCACCCTATCATACTGTCTCTAATACTGTCACCCTATCATACTGTCTAGTCTCTAATACTGTCACCCTATCATACTGTCTCTAATACTGTCACCCTATCATACTGTCTCTAATACTGTCAACCTATCATACTGTCTAGTCTCTAATACTGTCACCCTATCATACTGTCTCTAATACTGTCACCCTATTATACTGTCTCTAATACTGTCAACCTATCATACTGTCTAGTCTCTAATATTGTCACCCTATCATACTGTCTAGTCTCTAATACTGTCACCCTATCATACTGTCTCTAATACTGTCACCCTATCATACTGTCTAGTCTCTAATACTGTCACCCTATCATACTGTCTCTAATACTGTCAACCTATCGTACTGTCTAGTCTCTAATATTGTCACCCTATCATACTGTCTAGTCTCTAATACTGTCACCCTATCATACTGTCTAGTATCTAATACTGTCACCCTATCATACTGTCTCTAATACTGTCACCCTATCATACTGTCTAGTCTCCAATACTGTCACCCTATTATAATGTCTCTAATACTGTCACCCTATCATACTGTATCTAATACTGTCACCCTATCATACTGTCTAGTCTCTAATACTGTCACCCTATCATACTGTCTAGTCTCTAATACTGTCACCCTATCATATTGTCTAGTCTCTAATACTGTCACCCTATCATACTGTCTAGTCTATAATACTGTCACCCTATCATACTGTCTCTAATACTGTCACCCTATCATACTGTCTCAACCTTCCCAAGTTCTCTCACGTCACCCCCCTCCTCCGCACACTCCACTGGCTTCCAGTTGAAGCTCGCATCCGTTACAAGACCATGGTGCTTGCCTTTGGAGCAGCGAGGGGAACGGCACCTCTGTACCTTCGGGCTCTGATCAGTCCCTACACCCAAACGAGGGCATTGCGTTCATCCACCTCTGGCCTGCTGGCTCCCCTTCCTCTGCGGAAGCATAGTTCCCGCTCAGCCCAGTCAAAACTGTTCGCTGCTCTGGCACCCCAATGGTGGAACAAGCTCCCTCACGACGCCAGGACAGCGGAGTCACTCACCACCTTCCGGAGACATTTGAAACCCCACCTCTTTAAAGAATACCTGGGATAGGATAAAGCAATCCTTCTACCCCCCCCCCACACACACAGCGGAGTCGCTCACCACCTTCCGGAGACATTTGAAACCCCACCTCTTTAAGGAATACCTGGGATAGGATAAAGTAATCCTTCTACCCCCCCCCACACACAGCGGAGTCGCTCACCACCTTCCGGAGACATTTGAAACCCCACCTCTTTAAGGAATACCTGGGATAGGATAAAGTAATCCTTCTACCCCCCCCCCCCCCCCCCCCCATTGTAAAGTGGTTATCCCACTGGCTATAGGGTGAATGCATCAATTTGTGAGTCGCTCTGGACTAGAGCGTCTGCTAAATGACGTAAATGTGCCCTTGAGCAAGGCACTTAACCCTAATTGCTCCTGTAAGTCGCTCTGGATAAGAGCGTCTGCTAAATGACTTAAATGTAAATGTAAATGTAAAATACTGTCACCCTATGATACTGTCTCTAATACTGTTAACCTATCATACTGTCTCTAATACTGTCACCCTATCATACTGTCTCTAATACTGTCACCCTATCATACTGTCTCTAATACTGTCAACCTCTCATACTGCCTAGTCTCTAATACTGTCACCCTATCATACTGTCTCTAATACTGTCACCCTATTATACTGTCTCTAATACTGTCAACCTATCATACTGTCTAGTCTCTAATATTGTCACCCTATCATACTGTCTAGTCTCTAATACTGTCACCCTATCATACTGTCTCTAATACTGTCACCCTATCATACTGTCTCTAATACTGTCAACCTATCGTACTGTCTAGTCTCTAATATTGTCACCCTATCATACTGTCTAGTCTCTAATACTGTCACCCTATCATACTGTCTAGTATCTAATACTGTCACCCTATCATACTGTCTCTAATACTGTCACCATATCATACTGTCTAGTCTCCAATACTGTCACCCTATCATACTGTCTCTAATACTGTCACCCTATCATACTGTATCTAATACTGTCACCCTATCATACTGTCTAGTCTCTAATACTGTCACCCTATCATACTGTCTAGTCTCTAATACTGTCACCCTATCATACTGTCTAGTCTCTAATACTGTCACCATATCATACTGTCTAGTCTATAATACTGTCACCCTATCATACTGTCTCTAATACTGTCACCCTATCATACTGTCTCTAAAACTGTCACCCTATCATACTGTCTCTAATACTGTCACACTATCATACTGGCTAGTCTCTAATACTGTCACCCTATCATACTGTCTCTAATACTGTCACCCTATCATACTGTCTCTAATACTGTCAACCTATCATACTGTCTCTAATACTGTCAACCTATCATACTGTCTAGTATCTAATACTGTTACCCTATCATACTGTCGCTAATACTGTCACCCTATCATACTGTCTCTAATACTGTCACCCTATCATACTGTCTCTAATACTGTCAACCTATCATACTGTCTAGTCTCTAATACTGTCACCCTATCATACTGTCTAGTCTCGAATACTGCCACCCTATCATACTGTCTTTAATACTGTCACCCTATCATACTGTCTTTAATACTGTCACCCTATCATACTGTCTAGTCTCTAATACTGTCACCCTATCATACTGTCTCTAATACTGTCACCCTATCATACTGTCTAGTCTATAATACTGGCACCCTATCATACTGTCTAGTCTCTAATACTGTCACCCTATCATACTGTCTAGTATCTAATACTGTCACCCTATCATACTGTCTAGTCTCTAATACTGTCACCCTATCATACTGTCTAGTATCTAATACTGTCACCCTATCATACTGTCTTTAATACTGTCACCCTATCATACTGTCTTTAATACTGTCACCCTATCATACTGTCTAGTCTCTAATACTGTCACCCTATCATACTGTCTCTAATACTGTCACCCTATCATACTGTCTAGTCTATAATACTGGCACCCTATCATACTGTCTAGTCTCTAATACTGTCACCCTATCATACTGTCTAGTATCTAATACTGTCACCCTATCATACTGTCTAGTCTCTAATACTGTCACCCTATCATACTGTCTAGTATCTAATACTGTCACCCTATCATACTGTCTCTAATACTGTCACCCTATCATACTGTCTAGTCTCTAATACTGTCACCCTATCATACTGTCTCTAATACTGTCACCCTATAATACTGTCTCTAATACTGTCACCCTATCATACTGTCTAGTCTATAATACTGTCACCCTATCATACTGTCTGGTCTCTAATACTGTCACCCTATCATACTGTCTCTAATACTGTCACCCTATCATACTCTCTAGTCTCTAATACTGTCACCCTATCATACTGTCTGGTCTGTAATACTGTCACCCTATCATACTGTCTAGTCTCTAATACTGTCACCCTATCATACTGTCTCTAATACTGTCACCCTATCATACTGTCTCTAATACTGTCACCCTATCATACTGTCTAGTCTCTAATACTGTCACCCTATCATACTGTCTCTAATACTGTCACCATATCATACTGTCTAGTCTATAATACTGTCACCCTATCATACTGTCTCTAATACTGTCACCCTATCATACTGTCTCTAAAACTGTCACCCTATCATACTGTCTCTAATACTGTCACACTATCATACTGGCTAGTCTCTAATACTGTCACCCTATCATACTGTCTCTAATACTGTCAACCTATCATACTGTCTCTAATACTGTCACCCTATCATACTGTCTCTAATACTGTCACCCTATCATACTGTCTCTAATACTGTCAACCTATCATACTGTCTCTAATACTGTCAACCTATCATACTGTCTAGTATCTAATACTGTCACCCTATCATACTGTCGCTAATACTGTCACCCTATCATACTGTCTCTAATACTGTCACCCTATCATACTGTCTCTAATACTGTCAACCTATCATACTGTCTAGTCTCTAATACTGTCACCCTATCATACTGTCTAGTCTCGAATACTGCCACCCTATCATACTGTCTTTAATACTGTCACCCTATCATACTGTCTTTAATACTGTCACCCTATCATACTGTCTAGTCTCTAATAATGTCACCCTATCATACTGTCTCTAATACTGTCACCCTATCATACTGTCTAGTCTATAATACTGGCACCCTATCATACTGTCTAGTCTCTAATACTGTCACCCTATCATACTGTCTAGTATCTAATACTGTCACCCTATCATACTGTCTAGTCTCTAATACTGTCACCCTATCATACTGTCTAGTATCTAATACTGTCACCCTATCATACTGTCTCTAATACTGTCACCTTATCATACTGTCTCTAATACTGTCACCCTATCATACTGTCTAGTCTCTAATACTGTCACCCTATCATACTGTCTCTAATACTGTCACCCTATAATACTGTCTCTAATACTGTCACCCTATCATACTGTCTAGTCTATAATACTGTCACCCTATCATACTGTCTGGTCTCTAATACTGTCACCCTATCATACTGTCTCTAATACTGTCACCCTATCATACTCTCTAGTCTCTAATACTGTCACCCTATCATACTGTCTGGTCTGTAATACTGTCACCCTATCATACTGTCTAGTCTCTAATACTGTCACCCTATCATACTGTCTCTAATACTGTCACCCTATCATACTGTCTCTAATACTGTCACCCTATCATACTGTCTAGTCTCTAATACTGTCACCCTATCATACTGTCTCTAATACTGTCAACCTATCATACTATCTAGTCTCTAATACTGTCACCCTATCATACTGTCTAGTCTCTAATACTGTCACCCTATCATACTGTCTCTAATACTGTCACCCTATCATACTGTCTAGTCTCTAATACTGTCACCCTATCATACTGTCTCTAATACTGTCAACCTATCATCCTATCTAGTCTCTAATACTGTCACCCTATCATACTGTCTAGTCTCTAATACTGTCACACTATCATACTGTCTAGTCTCTAATACTGTCACCCTATCATACTGTCTCTAATACTGTCACCCTATCATACTGTCTAGTCTCTAATACTGTCACCCTATCATACTGTTTCTAATACTGTCACCCTATCATACTGTCTAGTCTCTAATACTATCACCCTATCATACTGTCTCTAATACTGTCACCCTATCATACTGTCTAGTCTCTAATACTGTCACCCTATCATACTGTCTCTAATACTGTCACCCTATCATACTGTCTAGTCTCTAATACTGTCACCCTATCATACTGTCTCTAATACTGTCACCCTATCATACTGTCTAGTCTCTAATACTGTCACCCTATCATACTGTCTCTAATACTGTCACCCTAAAATAATGTCTCTAATACTGTCACCCTATCATACTTTCTAGTCTATAATACTGTCACCCTATCATACTGTCTAGTCTCTAATACTGTCACCCTATCATACTGTCTAGTCTCTAATACTGTCACCCTATCATACTGTCTCTAATACTGTCACCCTATCATACTGTCTAGTCTCTAATACTGTCACCCTATCATACTGTCTCTAATACTGTCACCCTAAAATAATGTCTCTAATACTGTCACCCTATCATACTGTCTAGTCTATAATACTGTCACCCTATCATACTGTCTGGTCTCTAATACTGTCACCCTATCATACTGTCTCTAATACTGTCACCCTATCATACTCTCTAGTCTCTAATACTGTCACCCTATCATACTGTCTGGTCTGTAATACTGTCACCCTATCATACTGTCTAGTCTCTAATACTGTCACCCTATCATACTGTCTCTAATACTGTCACCCTATCATACTGTCTCTAATACTGTCACCCTATCATACTGTCTAGTCTCTAATACTGTCACCCTATCATACTGTCTCTAATACTGTCAACCTATCATACTATCTAGTCTCTAATACTGTCACCCTATCATACTGTCTAGTCTCTAATACTGTCACCCTATCATACTGTCTCTAATACTGTCACCCTATCATACTGTCTAGTCTCTAATACTGTCACCCTATCATACTGTCTCTAATACTGTCAACCTATCATCCTATCTAGTCTCTAATACTGTCACCCTATCATACTGTCTAGTCTCTAATACTGTCACACTATCATACTGTCTAGTCTCTAATACTGTCACCCTATCATACTGTCTCTAATACTGTCACCCTATCATACTGTCTAGTCTCTAATACTGTCACCCTATCATACTGTTTCTAATACTGTCACCCTATCATACTGTCTAGTCTCTAATACTATCACCCTATCATACTGTCTCTAATACTGTCACCCTATCATACTGTCTAGTCTCTAATACTGTCACCCTATCATACTGTCTCTAATACTGTCACCCTATCATACTGTCTAGTCTCTAATACTGTCACCCTATCATACTGTCTCTAATACTGTCACCCTATCATACTGTCTAGTCTCTAATACTGTCACCCTATCATACTGTCTCTAATACTGTCACCCTATCATACTGTCTCTAATACTGTCAACCTATCGTACTGTCTAGTCTCTAATATTGTCACCCTATCATACTGTCTAGTCTCTAATACTGTCACCCTATCATACTGTCTCTAATACTGTCACCCTATCATACTGTCTCTAATACTGTCAACCTATCGTACTGTCTAGTCTCTAATATTGTCACCCTATCATACTGTCTAGTCTCTAATACTGTCACCCTATCATACTGTCTAGTATCTAATACTGTCACCCTATCATACTGTCTCTAATACTGTCACCATATCATACTGTCTAGTCTCCAATACTGTCACCCTATCATACTGTCTCTAATACTGTCACCCTATCATACTGTATCTAATTCTGTCACCCTATCATACTGTCTAGTCTCTAATACTGTCACCCTATCATACTGTCTAGTCTCTAATACTGTCACCCTATCATACTGTCTAGTCTCTAATACTGTCACCATATCATACTGTCTAGTCTATAATACTGTCACCCTATCATACTGTCTCTAATACTGTCACCCTATCATACTGTCTCTAAAACTGTCACCCTATCATACTGTCTCTAATACTGTCACACTATCATACTGGCTAGTCTCTAATACTGTCACCCTATCATACTGTCTCTAATACTGTCACCCTATCATACTGTCTCTAATACTGTCAACCTATCATACTGTCTCTAATACTGTCAACCTATCATACTGTCTAGTATCTAATACTGTCACCCTATCATACTGTCGCTAATACTGTCACCCTATCATACTGTCTCTAATACTGTCACCCTATCATACTGTCTCTAATACTGTCAACCTATCATACTGTCTAGTCTCTAATACTGTCACCCTATCATACTGTCTAGTCTCGAATACTGCCACCCTATCATACTGTCTTTAATACTGTCACCCTATCATACTGTCTTTAATACTGTCACCCTATCATACTGTCTAGTCTCTAATACTGTCACCCTATCATACTGTCTCTAATACTGTCACCCTATCATACTGTCTAGTCTATAATACTGGCACCCTATCATACTGTCTAGTCTCTAATACTGTCACCCTATCATACTGTCTAGTATCTAATACTGTCACCCTATCATACTGTCTAGTCTCTAATACTGTCACCCTATCATACTGTCTAGTATCTAATACTGTCACCCTATCATACTGTCTTTAATACTGTCACCCTATCATACTGTCTTTAATACTGTCACCCTATCATACTGTCTAGTCTCTAATACTGTCACCCTATCATACTGTCTCTAATACTGTCACCCTATCATACTGTCTAGTCTATAATACTGGCACCCTATCATACTGTCTAGTCTCTAATACTGTCACCCTATCATACTGTCTAGTATCTAATACTGTCACCCTATCATACTGTCTAGTCTCTAATACTGTCACCCTATCATACTGTCTAGTATCTAATACTGTCACCCTATCATACTGTCTCTAATACTGTCACCCTATCATACTGTCTAGTCTCTAATACTGTCACCCTATCATACTGTCTCTAATACTGTCACCCTATAATACTGTCTCTAATACTGTCACCCTATCATACTGTCTAGTCTATAATACTGTCACCCTATCATACTGTCTGGTCTCTAATACTGTCACCCTATCATACTGTCTCTAATACTGTCACCCTATCATACTCTCTAGTCTCTAATACTGTCACCCTATCATACTGTCTGGTCTGTAATACTGTCACCCTATCATACTGTCTAGTCTCTAATACTGTCACCCTATCATACTGTCTCTAATACTGTCACCCTATCATACTGTCTCTAATACTGTCACCCTATCATACTGTCTAGTCTCTAATACTGTCACCCTATCATACTGTCTCTAATACTGTCACCATATCATACTGTCTAGTCTATAATACTGTCACCCTATCATACTGTCTCTAATACTGTCACCCTATCATACTGTCTCTAAAACTGTCACCCTATCATACTGTCTCTAATACTGTCACACTATCATACTGGCTAGTCTCTAATACTGTCACCCTATCATACTGTCTCTAATACTGTCACCCTATCATACTGTCTCTAATACTGTCAACCTATCATACTGTCTCTAATACTGTCAACCTATCATACTGTCTAGTATCTAATACTGTCACCCTATCATACTGTCGCTAATACTGTCACCCTATCATACTGTCTCTAATACTGTCACCCTATCATACTGTCTCTAATACTGTCAACCTATCATACTGTCTAGTCTCTAATACTGTCACCCTATCATACTGTCTAGTCTCGAATATTGCCACCCTATCATACTGTCTTTAATACTGTCACCCTATCATACTGTCTTTAATACTGTCACCCTATCATACTGTCTAGTCTCTAATAATGTCACCCTATCATACTGTCTCTAATACTGTCACCCTATCATACTGTCTAGTCTATAATACTGGCACCCTATCATACTGTCTAGTCTCTAATACTGTCACCCTATCATACTGTCTAGTATCTAATACTGTCACCCTATCATACTGTCTAGTCTCTAATACTGTCACCCTATCATACTGTCTAGTATCTAATACTGTCACCCTATCATACTGTCTCTAATACTGTCACCTTATCATACTGTCTCTAATACTGTCACCCTATCATACTGTCTAGTCTCTAATACTGTCACCCTATCATACTGTCTCTAATACTGTCACCCTATAATACTGTCTCTAATACTGTCACCCTATCATACTGTCTAGTCTATAATACTGTCACCCTATCATACTGTCTGGTCTCTAATACTGTCACCCTATCATACTGTCTCTAATACTGTCACCCTATCATACTCTCTAGTCTCTAATACTGTCACCCTATCATACTGTCTGGTCTGTAATACTGTCACCCTATCATACTGTCTAGTCTCTAATACTGTCACCCTATCATACTGTCTCTAATACTGTCACCCTATCATACTGTCTCTAATACTGTCACCCTATCATACTGTCTAGTCTCTAATACTGTCACCCTATCATACTGTCTCTAATACTGTCAACCTATCATACTATCTAGTCTCTAATACTGTCACCCTATCATACTGTCTAGTCTCTAATACTGTCACCCTATCATACTGTCTCTAATACTGTCACCCTATCATACTGTCTAGTCTCTAATACTGTCACCCTATCATACTGTCTCTAATACTGTCAACCTATCATCCTATCTAGTCTCTAATACTGTCACCCTATCATACTGTCTAGTCTCTAATACTGTCACACTATCATACTGTCTAGTCTCTAATACTGTCACCCTATCATACTGTCTCTAATACTGTCACCCTATCATACTGTCTAGTCTCTAATACTGTCACCCTATCATACTGTTTCTAATACTGTCACCCTATCATACTGTCTAGTCTCTAATACTATCACCCTATCATACTGTCTCTAATACTGTCACCCTATCATACTGTCTAGTCTCTAATACTGTCACCCTATCATACTGTCTCTAATACTGTCACCCTATCATACTGTCTAGTCTCTAATACTGTCACCCTATCATACTGTCTCTAATACTGTCACCCTATCATACTGTCTAGTCTCTAATACTGTCACCCTATCATACTGTCTCTAATACTGTCACCCTAAAATAATGTCTCTAATACTGTCACCCTATCATACTGTCTAGTCTATAATACTGTCACCCTATCATACTGTCTAGTCTCTAATACTGTCACCCTATCATACTGTCTAGTCTCTAATACTGTCACCCTATCATACTGTCTCTAATACTGTCACCCTATCATACTGTCTAGTCTCTAATACTGTCACCCTATCATACTGTCTCTAATACTGTCACCCTAAAATAATGTCTCTAATACTGTCACCCTATCATACTGTCTAGTCTATAATACTGTCACCCTATCATACTGTCTCTAATACTGTCACCCTATAATACTGTCTCTAATACTGTCACCCTATCATACTGTCTAGTCTATAATACTGTCACCCTATCATACTGTCTGGTCTCTAATACTGTCACCCTATCATACTGTCTCTAATACTGTCACCCTATCATACTCTCTAGTCTCTAATACTGTCACCCTATCATACTGTCTGGTCTGTAATACTGTCACCCTATCATACTGTCTAGTCTCTAATACTGTCACCCTATCATACTGTCTCTAATACTGTCACCCTATCATACTGTCTCTAATACTGTCACCCTATCATACTGTCTAGTCTCTAATACTGTCACCCTATCATACTGTCTCTAATACTGTCAACCTATCATACTATCTAGTCTCTAATACTGTCACCCTATCATACTGTCTAGTCTCTAATACTGTCACCCTATCATACTGTCTCTAATACTGTCACCCTATCATACTGTCTAGTCTCTAATACTGTCACCCTATCATACTGTCTCTAATACTGTCAACCTATCATCCTATCTAGTCTCTAATACTGTCACCCTATCATACTGTCTAGTCTCTAATACTGTCACACTATCATACTGTCTAGTCTCTAATACTGTCACCCTATCATACTGTCTCTAATACTGTCACCCTATCATACTGTCTAGTCTCTAATACTGTCACCCTATCATACTGTTTCTAATACTGTCACCCTATCATACTGTCTAGTCTCTAATACTATCACCCTATCATACTGTCTCTAATACTGTCACCCTATCATACTGTCTAGTCTCTAATACTGTCACCCTATCATACTGTCTCTAATACTGTCACCCTATCATACTGTCTAGTCTCTAATACTGTCACCCTATCATACTGTCTCTAATACTGTCACCCTATCATACTGTCTAGTCTCTAATACTGTCACCCTATCATACTGTCTCTAATACTGTCACCCTAAAATAATGTCTCTAATACTGTCACCCTATCATACTGTCTAGTCTATAATACTGTCACCCTATCATACTGTCTCTAATACTGTCACCCTATAATACTGTCTCTAATACTGTCACCCTATCATACTGTCTAGTCTATAATACTGTCACCCTATCATACTGTCTGGTCTCTAATACTGTCACCCTATCATACTGTCTCTAATACTGTCACCCTATCATACTCTCTAGTCTCTAATACTGTCACCCTATCATACTGTCTGGTCTGTAATACTGTCACCCTATCATACTGTCTAGTCTCTAATACTTTCACCCTATCATACTGTCTCTAATACTGTCACCCTATCATACTGTCTCTAAAACTGTCACCCTATCATACTGTCTAGTCTCTAATACTGTCACCCTATCATACTGTCTCTAATACTGTCAACCTATCATACTATCTAGTCTCTAATACTGTCACCCTATCATACTGTCTAGTCTCTAATACTGTCACCCTATCATACTGTCTCTAATACTGTCACCCTATCATACTGTCTAGTCTCTAATACTGTCACCCTATCATACTGTCTCTAATACTGTCAACCTATCATCCTATCTAGTCTCTAATACTGTCACCCTATCATACTGTCTAGTCTCTAATACTGTCACACTATCATACTGTCTAGTCTCTAATACTGTCACCCTATCATACTGTCTCTAATACTGTCACCCTATCATACTGTCTAGTCTCTAATACTGTCACCCTATCATACTGTTTCTAATACTGTCACCCTATCATACTGTCTAGTCTCTAATACTATCACCCTATCATACTGTCTCTAATACTGTCACCCTATCATACTGTCTAGTCTCTAATACTGTCACCCTATCATACTGTCTCTAATACTGTCACCCTATCATACTGTCTAGTCTCTAATACTGTCACCCTAAAATAATGTCTCTAATACTGTCACCCTATCATACTGTCTAGTCTATAATACTGTCACCCTATCATACTGTCTCTAATACTGTCACCCTATAATACTGTCTCTAATACTGTCACCCTATCATACTGTCTAGTCTATAATACTGTCACCCTATCATACTGTCTGGTCTCTAATACTGTCACCCTATCATACTGTCTCTAATACTGTCACCCTATCATACTCTCTAGTCTCTAATACTGTCACCCTATCATACTGTCTGGTCTGTAATACTGTCACCCTATCATACTGTCTAGTCTCTAATACTGTCACCCTATCATACTGTCTCTAATACTGTCACCCTATCATACTGTCTCTAATACTGTCACCCTATCATACTGTCTAGTCTCTAATACTGTCACCCTATCATACTGTCTCTAATACTGTCAACCTATCATACTATCTAGTCTCTAATACTGTCACCCTATCATACTGTCTAGTCTCTAATACTGTCACCCTATCATACTGTCTCTAATACTGTCACCCTATCATACTGTCTAGTCTCTAATACTGTCACCCTATCATACTGTCTCTAATACTGTCAACCTATCATCCTATCTAGTCTCTAATACTGTCACCCTATCATACTGTCTAGTCTCTAATACTGTCACACTATCATACTGTCTAGTCTCTAATACTGTCACCCTATCATACTGTCTCTAATACTGTCACCCTATCATACTGTCTAGTCTCTAATACTGTCACCCTATCATACTGTTTCTAATACTGTCACCCTATCATACTGTCTAGTCTCTAATACTATCACCCTATCATACTGTCTCTAATACTGTCACCCTATCATACTGTCTAGTCTCTAATACTGTCACCCTATCATACTGTCTCTAATACTGTCACCCTATCATACTGTCTAGTCTCTAATACTGTCACCCTATCATACTGTCTCTAATACTGTCACCCTATCATACTGTCTAGTCTCTAATACTGTCACCCTATCATACTGTCTCTAATACTGTCACCCTAAAATAATGTCTCTAATACTGTCACCCTATCATACTGTCTAGTCTATAATACTGTCACCCTATCATACTGTCTCTAATACTGTCACCCTATAATACTGTCTCTAATACTGTCACCCTATCATACTGTCTAGTCTATAATACTGTCACCCTATCATACTGTCTGGTCTCTAATACTGTCACCCTATCATACTGTCTCTAATACTGTCACCCTATCATACTCTCTAGTCTCTAATACTGTCACCCTATCATACTGTCTCTAATACTGTCACCCTATCATACTGTCTAGTCTCTAATACTGTCACCCTATCATACTGTCTCTAATACTGTCACCCTATCATACTGTCTAGTCTCTAATACTGTCACCCTATCATACTGTCTCTAATACTGTCACCCTAAAATAATGTCTCTAATACTATCACCCTATCATACTGTCTAGTCTATAATACTGTCACCCTATCATACTGTCTAGTCTCTAATACTGTCACCCTATCATACTGTCTAGTCTCTAATACTGTCACCCTATCATACTGTCTCTAATACTGTCACCCTATCATACTGTCTAGTCTCTAATACTGTCACCCTATCATACTGTCTAGTCTATAATACTGTCACCCTATCATACTGTCTCTAATACTGTCACCCTATCATACTGTCTAGTCTATAATACTGTCACCCTATCATACTGTCTGGTCTCTAATACTGTCACCCTATCATACTGTCTCTAATACTGTCACCCTATCATACTGTCTGGTCTCTAATACTGTCACCCTATCATACTGTCTAGTCTCTAATACTGTCACCCTATCATACTGTCTAGTCTCTAATACTGTCAACCTATCATACTGTCTCTAGTACTGTCAACCTATCATACTGTCTAGTCTCTAATACTGTCACCCTATCATACTGTCTCTAATACTGTCACCCTATCATACTGTCTCTAATACTGTCAACCTATAATACTGTCTAGTCTCTAATATTGTCACCCTATCATACTGTCTAGTCTCTAATACTGTCACCCTATCATACTGTCTCTAATAATGTCACCCTATCATACTGTCTCTAATACTGTCACCCTATCATACTGTCTAGTCTCTAATACTGTCACACTATCATACTGTCTCTAATACTGTCACCCTATCATACTGTCTCTAATACTGTCACCCTATCATACTGTCTCTAATACTGTCGACCTATCTTACTGTCTAGTCTCTAATATTGTCACCCTATCATACTGTCTAGTCTCTAATACTGTCACCCTATCATACTGTCTAGTATCTAAGACTGTCACCCTATCATACTGTCTCTAATACTGTCACCCTATCATACTGTCTAGTCTCCAATACTGTCACCCTATCATACTGTCTCTAATACTGTCACCCTATCATACTGTATCTAATACTGTCCCCCTATCATACTGTCTAGTCTCTAATACTGTCACCCTATCATACTGTCTCTAATACTGTCACCCTATCATACTGTCTCTAATACTGTCACCCTATCATACTGTCTAGTCTCTAATACTGTCACCCTATCATACTGTCTAGTCTATAATACTGTCACCCTATCATACTGTCTCTAATACTGTCACTCTATCATACTGTCTAGTCTCTAATTCTGTCACACTATAATACTGTCTCTAATACTGTCACCCTGTCATACTGTCTCTAATACTGTCACCCTATCATACTGTCTAGTATCTAATACTGTCACACTATCATACTGTCTCTAATACTGTCACCCTATCATACTGTCTCTAATACCGTCACCCTATCATACTGTCTCTAATACTGTCACCCTATCATACTGTCTAGTCTCTAATACTGTCACCCTATCATACTGTCTCTAATACTGTCACCCTATCATACTGTCTAGTCTCTAATACTGTCACCCTATCATACTGTCTAGTCTCTAATACTGTCACCCTATCATACTGTCTCTAATACTGTCAACCTATCATACTGTCTGGTCTCTAATACTGTCACCCTATCATACTGTCTGGTCTCTAATACTGTCACCCTATCATACTGTCTAGTCTCTAATACTGTCACCCTATCATACTGTCTAGTCTATAATACTGTCACCCTATCATACTGTCTCTAATACTGTCACTCTATCATACTGTCTAGTCTCTAATTCTGTCACACTATCATACTGTCTCTAATACTGTCACCCTATCATACTGTCTAGTCTCTAATACTGTCACCCTATTATACTGTCTCTAACACTGTCACCCTATCATACTGTCTAGTCTCTAATACTGTCACCCTATCATACTGCCTCTAATACTGTCACCCTATCATACTGTCTAGTCTCTAATACTGTCACCCTATCATACTGTCTCTAATACTGTCACCCTAAAATAATGTCTCTAATACTGTCACCCTATCATACTGTCTAGTCTATAATACTGTCACCCTATCATACTGTCTAGTCTCTAATACTGTCACCCTATCATACTGTCTAGTCTCTAATACTGTCACCCTATCATACTGTCTCTAATACTGTCACCCTATCATACTGTCTAGTCTCTAATACTGTCACCCTATCATACTGTCTAGTCTATAATACTGTCACCCTATCATACTGTCTCTAATACTGTCACCCTATCATACTGTCTAGTCTATAATACTGTCACCCTATCATACTGTCTGGTCTCTAATACTGTCACCCTATCATACTGTCTCTAATACTGTCACCCTATCATACTGTCTGGTCTCTAATACTGTCACCCTATCATACTGTCTAGTCTCTAATACTGTCACCCTATCATACTGTCTAGTCTCTAATACTGTCAACCTATCATACTGTCTCTAGTACTGTCAACCTATCATACTGTCTAGTCTCTAATACTGTCACCCTATCATACTGTCTCTAATACTGTCACCCTATCATACTGTCTCTAATACTGTCAACCTATCATACTGTATAGTCTCTAATATTGTCACCCTATCATACTGTCTAGTCTCTAATACTGTCACCCTATCATACTGTCTCTAATACTGTCACCCTATCATACTGTCTCTAATACTGTCACCCTATCATACTGTCTAGTCTCTAATACTGTCACACTATCATACTGTCTCTAATACTGTCACCCTATCATACTGTCTCTAATACTGTCACCCTATCATACTGTCTCTAATACTGTCGACCTATCTTACTGTCTAGTCTCTAATATTGTCACCCTATCATACTGTCTAGTCTCTAATACTGTCACCCTATCATACTGTCTAGTATCTAAGACTGTCACCCTATCATACTGTCTCTAATACTGTCACCCTATCATACTGTCTAGTCTCCAATACTGTCACCCTATCATACTGTCTCTAATACTGTCACCCTATCATACTGTATCTAATACTGTCCCCCTATCATACTGTCTAGTCTCTAATACTGTCACCCTATCATACTGTCTCTAATACTGTCACCCTATCATACTGTCTCTAATACTGTCACCCTATCATACTGTCTAGTCTCTAATACTGTCACCCTATCATACTGTCTAGTCTATAATACTGTCACCCTATCATACTGTCTCTAATACTGTCACTCTATCATACTGTCTAGTCTCTAATTCTGTCACACTATCATACTGTCTCTAATACTGTCACCCTGTCATACTGTCTCTAATACTGTCACCCTATCATACTGTCTAGTATCTAATACTGTCACACTATCATACTGTCTCTAATACTGTCACCCTATCATACTGTCTCTAATACCGTCACCCTATCATACTGTCTCTAATACTGTCACCCTATCATACTGTCTAGTCTCTAATACTGTCACCCTATCATACTGTCTCTAATACTGTCACCCTATCATACTGTCTAGTCTCTAATACTGTCACCCTATCATACTGTCTAGTCTCTAATACTGTCACCCTATCATACTGTCTCTAATACTGTCACCCTATCATACTGTCTGGTCTCTAATACTGTCACCCTATCATACTGTCTGGTCTCTAATACTGTCACCCTATCATACTGTCTAGTCTCTAATACTGTCACCCTATCATACTGTCTAGTCTATAATACTGTCACCCTATCATACTGTCTCTAATACTGTCACTCTATCATACTGTCTAGTCTCTAATTCTGTCACACTATCATACTGTCTCTAATACTGTCACCCTGTCATACTGTCTCTAATATTGTCACCCTAAAATAATGTCTAGTCTATAATACTGTCACCCTATCATACTGTCTAGTCTCTAATACTGTCACCCTATCATACTGTCTAGTCTCTAATACTGTCACCCTATCATACTGTCTCTAATACTGTCACTCTATCATACTGTCTAGTCTCTAATTCTGTCACACTATCATACTGTCTCTAATACTGTCACCCTGTCATACTGTCTCTAATACTGTCACCCTATCATACTGTCTAGTATCTAATACTGTCACCCTATCATACTGTCTCTAATACTGTCACCCTATCATACTGTCTCTAATACTGTCACCCTATCATACTGTCTCTAATACTGTCACCCTATCATACTGTCTAGTCTCTAATACTGTCACCCTATCATACTGTCTCTAATACTGTCACCCTATCATACTGTCTAGTCTCTAATACTGTCACCCTATCATACTGTCTCTAATACTGTCACCCTAAAATAATGTCTAGTCTATAATACTGTCACCCTATCATACTGTCTAGTCTCTAATACTGTCACCCTATCATACTGTCTAGTCTCTAATACTGTCACCCTGTCATACTGTCTCTAATACTGTCACCCTATCATACTGTCTAGTCTCTAATACTGTCACCCTATCATACTGTCTCTAATACTGTCACCCTATCATACTGTCTCTAATATTGACACCCTATCATACTGTCTGGTCTCTAATACTGTCACCCTATCATACTGTCTGGTCTCTAATACTGTCACCCTATCATACTGTCTCTAATACTGTCAACCTATCATACTGTCTAATCTCTAATATTGTCACCCTATCATACTGTCTGGTCTCTAATACTGTCACCCTATCATACTGTCTGGTCTCTAATACTGTCACCCTATCATAATGTCTCTAATACTGTCACCTTATCATACTGTCTCTAATACTGTCACCCTATCATACTGTCTAGTCTCTAATACTGTCACCCTATCATACTGTCTAGTCTCTAATACTGTCACCCTATCATACTGTCTCTAATACTGTCACCCTATCATACTGTCTCTAATACTGTCACCCTATCATACTGTCTAGTCTCTAATACTGTCAACCTATCATACTGTCTCTAATACTGTCAACCTATCATAATGTCTCTAATACTGTCACCCTATCATACTGTCTCTAATACTGTCACCCTATCATACTGTCTCTAATACTGTCACCCTATCATACTGTCTCTAATACTGTCACCCTATCATACTGTCTCTAATACTGTCACCCTATCATACTGTCTAGTCTCTAATACTGTCACACTATCATACTGTCTCTAATACTGTCACCCTATCATACTGTCTAGTCTCTAATACTGTCACCCTATCATACTGTCTCTAATACTGTCGACCTATCTTACTGTCTAGTCTCTAATATTGTCACCCTATCATACTGTCTAGTCTCTAATACTGTCACCCTATCATACTGTCTAGTATCTAATACTGTCACCCTATCATACTGTCTCTAATACTGTCACCCTATCATACTGTCTAGTCTCCAATACTGTCACCCTATCATACTGTCTCTAATACTGTCACCCTATCATACTGTATCTAATACTGTCCCCATATCATACTGTCTAGTCTCTAATACTGTCACCCTATCATACATTCTCTAATACTGTCACCCTATCATACTGTCTCTAATACTGTCACCCTATCATACTGTCTAGTCTCTAATACTGTCACCCTATCATACTGTCTAGTCTATAATACTGTCACCCTATCATACTGTCTCTAATACTGTCACTCTATCATACTGTCTAGTCTCTAATTCTGTCACACTATCATACTGTCTCTAATACTGTCACCCTGTCATACTGTCTCTAATACTGTCACCCTATCATACTGTCTAGTATCTAATACTGTCACCCTATCATACTGTCTCTAATACTGTCACCCTATCATACTGTCTCTAATACTGTCACCCTATCATACTGTCTCTAATACTGTCCCCCTATCATACTGTCTAGTCTCTAATACTGTCACCCTATCATACTGTCTCTAATACTGTCACCCTATCATACTGTCTAGTCTCTAATACTGTCACCCTATCATACTGTCTCTAATACTGTCACCCTAAAATAATGTCTCTAATACTGTCACCCTATCATACTGTCTAGTCTATAATACTGTCACCCTATCATACTGTCTAGTCTCTAATACTGTCACCCTATCATACTGTCTAGTCTCTAATACTGTCACCCTATCATACTGTCTCTAATACTGTCACCCTATCATACTGTCTAGTCTCTAATACTGTCACCCTATCATACTGTCTCTAATACTGTCACCCTATCATACTGTCTCTAATACTGTCACCCTATCATACTGTCTAGTCTATAATACTGTCACCCTATCATACTGTCTGGTCTCTAATACTGCCACCCTATCATACTGTCTCTAATACTTTCACCCTATCATACTGTCTAGTCTCTAATACTGTCACCCTATCATACTGTCTGGTCTCTAATACTGTCACCCTATCATACTGTCTAGTCTCTAATACTGTCACCCTATCATACTGTCTAGTCTATAATACTGTCACTCTATCATACTGTCTCTAATACTGTCACCCTATCATACTGTCTAGTCTATAATACTGTCACCCTATCAAACTGTCTGGTCTCTAATACTGTCACCCTATCATACTGTATCTAATACTGTCACCCTATCATACTCTCTGGTCTCTAATACTGTCACCCTATCATACTGTCTAGTCTCTAATACTGTCACCCTATCATACTGTCTAGTCTATATTACTGTCACCCTATCATACTGTCTAGTCTCTAATACTGTCACCCTATCATACTGTCTCTAATACTGTCACCCTATCTTACTGTCTAGTCTCTAATACTGTCACCCTATCATACTGTCTCTAATACTGTCACCCTATCATACTGTCTAGTCTCTAATACTGTCACCCTATCATACTGTCTCTAATACTGTCAACCTATCATACTGTCTAGTATCTAATACTGTAACCCTATCTTACTGTCTCTAATACTGTCACCCTATCATACTGTATCTAATACTGTCACCCTATCATACTGTCTCTAATACTGTCAACCTATCATACTATATCTAATACTGTCACCCTATCATACTGTCTAGTCTCCCATACTGTCACCCTATCATACTGTCTCTAATACTGTCACCCTATCATACTGTATCTAATACTGTCACCCTATCATACTGTCTAGTCTCTAATACTGTCACCCTATCATACTGTCTAGTCTCTAATACTGTCACCCTATCATACTGTCTAGTCTATAATACTGTCACCCTATCATACTGTCTCTAATACTGTCACTCTATCATACTGTCTAGTCTCTAATTCTGTCACACTATCATACTGTCTCTAATACTGTCACCCTATCATACTGTCTCTAATACTGTCACCCTATCATACTGTCTAGTCTCTAATAATGTCACCCTATCATACTGTCTCTAATACTGTCACCCTATCATACTGTCTCTAATACTGTCAACCTATCATACTGTCTCTAATACTGTCAACCTATCATACTGTCTAGTCTCTAATACTGTCACCCTATCATACTGTCTCTAATACTGTCACCCTATCATACTGTCTCTAATACTGTCAACCTATCATACTGTCTAGTCTCTAATATTGACACCCTATCATACTGTCTGGTCTCTAATACTGTCACCCTATCATACTGTCTCTAATACTGTCACCCTATCATACTGTCTCTAATACTGTCACCCTATCATACTGTCTAGTCTCTAATACTGTCACCCTATCATACTGTCTCTAATACTGTCACCCTATCATACTGTCTCTAATACTGTCACCCTATCATACTGTCTAGTCTCTAATACTGTCACCCTATCATACTGTCTCTAATACTGTCACCCTATCATACTGTCTAGTCTCTAATACTGTCACCCTATCATACTGTCTCTAATACTGTCACCCTAAAATAATGTCTAGTCTATAATACTGTCACCCTATCATACTGTCTAGTCTCTAATACTGTCACCCTATCATACTGTCTAGTCTCTAATACTGTCACCCTGTCATACTGTCTCTAATACTGTCACCCTATCATACTGTCTAGTCTCTAATACTGTCACCCTATCATACTGTCTCTAATACTGTCACCCTATCATACTGTCTCTAATATTGACACCCTATCATACTGTCTGGTCTCTAATACTGTCACCCTATCATACTGTCTGGTCTCTAATACTGTCACCCTATCATACTGTCTCTAATACTGTCAACCTATCATACTGTCTAATCTCTAATATTGTCACCCTATCATACTGTCTGGTCTCTAATACTGTCACCCTATCATACTGTCTGGTCTCTAATACTGTCACCCTATCATAATGTCTCTAATACTGTCACCTTATCATACTGTCTCTAATACTGTCACCCTATCATACTGTCTAGTCTCTAATACTGTCACCCTATCATACTGTCTAGTCTCTAATACTGTCACCCTATCATACTGTCTCTAATACTGTCACCCTATCATACTGTCTCTAATACTGTCACCCTATCATACTGTCTAGTCTCTAATACTGTCAACCTATCATACTGTCTCTAATACTGTCAACCTATCATAATGTCTCTAATACTGTCACCCTATCATACTGTCTCTAATACTGTCACCCTATCATACTGTCTCTAATACTGTCACCCTATCATACTGTCTCTAATACTGTCACCCTATCATACTGTCTCTAATACTGTCACCCTATCATACTGTCTAGTCTCTAATACTGTCACACTATCATACTGTCTCTAATACTGTCACCCTATCATACTGTCTAGTCTCTAATACTGTCACCCTATCATACTGTCTCTAATACTGTCGACCTATCTTACTGTCTAGTCTCTAATATTGTCACCCTATCATACTGTCTAGTCTCTAATACTGTCACCCTATCATACTGTCTAGTATCTAATACTGTCACCCTATCATACTGTCTCTAATACTGTCACCCTATCATACTGTCTAGTCTCCAATACTGTCACCCTATCATACTGTCTCTAATACTGTCACCCTATCATACTGTATCTAATACTGTCCCCCTATCATACTGTCTAGTCTCTAATACTGTCACCCTATCATACATTCTCTAATACTGTCACCCTATCATACTGTCTCTAATACTGTCACCCTATCATACTGTCTAGTCTCTAATACTGTCACCCTATCATACTGTCTAGTCTATAATACTGTCACCCTATCATACTGTCTCTAATACTGTCACTCTATCATACTGTCTAGTCTCTAATTCTGTCACACTATCATACTGTCTCTAATACTGTCACCCTGTCATACTGTCTCTAATACTGTCACCCTATCATACTGTCTAGTATCTAATACTGTCACCCTATCATACTGTCTCTAATACTGTCACCCTATCATACTGTCTCTAATACTGTCACCCTATCATACTGTCTCTAATACTGTCCCCCTATCATACTGTCTAGTCTCTAATACTGTCACCCTATCATACTGTCTCTAATACTGTCACCCTATCATACTGTCTAGTCTCTAATACTGTCACCCTATCATACTGTCTCTAATACTGTCACCCTAAAATAATGTCTCTAATACTGTCACCCTATCATACTGTCTAGTCTATAATACTGTCACCCTATCATACTGTCTAGTCTCTAATACTGTCACCCTATCATACTGTCTAGTCTCTAATACTGTCACCCTATCATACTGTCTCTAATACTGTCACCCTATCATACTGTCTAGTCTCTAATACTGTCACCCTATCATACTGTCTCTAATACTGTCACCCTATCATACTGTCTCTAATACTGTCACCCTATCATACTGTCTAGTCTATAATACTGTCACCCTATCATACTGTCTGGTCTCTAATACTGCCACCCTATCATACTGTCTCTAATACTTTCACCCTATCATACTGTCTAGTCTCTAATACTGTCACCCTATCATACTGTCTGGTCTCTAATACTGTCACCCTATCATACTGTCTAGTCTCTAATACTGTCACCCTATCATACTGTCTAGTCTATAATACTGTCACTCTATCATACTGTCTCTAATACTGTCACCCTATCATACTGTCTAGTCTATAATACTGTCACCCTATCAAACTGTCTGGTCTCTAATACTGTCACCCTATCATACTGTATCTAATACTGTCACCCTATCATACTCTCTGGTCTCTAATACTGTCACCCTATCATACTGTCTAGTCTCTAATACTGTCACCCTATCATACTGTCTAGTCTATATTACTGTCACCCTATCATACTGTCTAGTCTCTAATACTGTCACCCTATCATACTGTCTCTAATACTGTCACCCTATCTTACTGTCTAGTCTCTAATACTGTCACCCTATCATACTGTCTCTAATACTGTCACCCTATCATACTGTCTAGTCTCTAATACTGTCACCCTATCATACTGTCTCTAATACTGTCAACCTATCATACTGTCTAGTATCTAATACTGTAACCCTATCTTACTGTCTCTAATACTGTCACCCTATCATACTGTATCTAATACTGTCACCCTATCATACTGTCTCTAATACTGTCAACCTATCATACTATATCTAATACTGTCACCCTATCATACTGTCTAGTCTCCCATACTGTCACCCTATCATACTGTCTCTAATACTGTCACCCTATCATACTGTATCTAATACTGTCACCCTATCATACTGTCTAGTCTCTAATACTGTCACCCTATCATACTGTCTAGTCTCTAATACTGTCACCCTATCATACTGTCTAGTCTATAATACTGTCACCCTATCATACTGTCTCTAATACTGTCACTCTATCATACTGTCTAGTCTCTAATTCTGTCACACTATCATACTGTCTCTAATACTGTCACCCTATCATACTGTCTCTAATACTGTCACCCTATCATACTGTCTAGTCTCTAATAATGTCACCCTATCATACTGTCTCTAATACTGTCACCCTATCATACTGTCTCTAATACTGTCAACCTATCATACTGTCTCTAATACTGTCAACCTATCATACTGTCTAGTCTCTAATACTGTCACCCTATCATACTGTCTCTAATACTGTCACCCTATCATACTGTCTCTAATACTGTCAACCTATCATACTGTCTAGTCTCTAATATTGACACCCTATCATACTGTCTGGTCTCTAATACTGTCACCCTATCATACTGTCTCTAATACTGTCACCCTATCATACTGTCTCTAATACTGTCACCCTATCATACTGTCTAGTCTCTAATACTGTCACCCTATCATACTGTCTCTAATACTGTCACCCTATCATACTGTCTCTAATACTGTCACCCTATCATACTGTCTAGTCTCTAATACTGTCACACTATCATACTTTCTCTAATACTGTCACCCTATCATACTGTCTAGTCTCTAATACTGTCACCCTATCATACTGTCTCTAATACTGTCGACCTATCTTACTGTCTAGTCTCTAATATTGTCACCCTATCATACTGTCTAGTCTCTAATACTGTCACCCTATCATACTGTCTAGTATCTAATACTGTCACCCTATCATACTGTCTCTAATACTGTCACCCTATCATACTGTCTAGTCTCCAATACTGTCACCCTATCATACTGTCTCTAATACTGTCACCCTATCATACTGTATCTAATACTGTCCCCCTATCATACTGTCTAGTCTCTAATACTGTCACCCTATCATACTGTCTCTAATACTGTCACCCTATCATACTGTCTCTAATACTGTCACCCTATCATACTGTCTAGTCTCTAATACTGTCACTCTATCATACTGTCTAGTCTCTAATTCTGTCACACTATCATACTGTCTCTAATACTGTCACCCTATCATACTGTCTCTAATACTGTCACCCTATCATACTGTCTCTAATACTGTCACCCTATCATACAGTCTCTAATACTGTCAACCTATCATACTGTCTAGTCTCTAATACTGTCAACCTATCATACTGTCTCTAATACTGTCAACCTATCATACTGTCTAGTCTCTAATACTGTCACCCTATCATACTGTCTCTAATACTGTCACCCTATCATACTGTCTCTAATACTGTCACCCTATCATACTGTCTCTAATACTGTCACCCTATCATACAGTCTCTAATACTGTCACCCTATCATACTGTCTAGTCTCTAATACTGTCACCCTATCATACTGTCTCTAATACTGTCAACCTATCATACTGTCTAGTCTCTAATATTGTCACCCTATCATACTGTCTAGTCTCTAATACTGTCACCCTATCATACTGTCTCTAATACTGTCACCCTATCATACTGTCTCTAATACTGTCACCCTATCATACTGTCTAGTCTCTAATACTGTCACACTATCATACTTTCTCTAATACTGTCACCCTATCATACTGTCTAGTCTCTAATACTGTCACCCTATCATACTGTCTCTAATACTGTCGACCTATCTTACTGTCTAGTCTCTAATATTGTCACCCTATCATACTGTCTAGTCTCTAATACTGTCACCCTATCATACTGTCTAGTATCTAATACTGTCACCCTATCATACTGTCTCTAATACTGTCACCCTATCATACTGTCTAGTCTCCAATACTGTCACCCTATCATACTGTCTCTAATACTGTCACCCTATCATACTGTATCTAATACTGTCCCCCTATCATACTGTCTAGTCTCTAATACTGTCACCCTATCATACTGTCTCTAATACTGTCACCCTATCATACTGTCTCTAATACTGTCACCCTATCATACTGTCTAGTCTCTAATACTGTCACCCTATCATACTGTCTAGTCTATAATACTGTCACCCTATCATACTGTCTCTAATACTGTCACTCTATCATACTGTCTAGTCTCTAATTCTGTCACACTATCATACTGTCTCTAATACTGTCACCCTATCATACTGTCTCTAATACTGTCACCCTATCATACTGTCTCTAATACTGTCACCCTATCATACAGTCTCTAATACTGTCAACCTATCATACTGTCTAGTCTCTAATACTGTCACCCTATCATACTGTCTCTAATACTGTCACCCTATCATACTGTCTCTAATACTGTCAACCTATCATACTGTCTAGTCTCTAATATTGTCACCCTATCATACTGTCTAGTCTCTAATACTGTCACCCTATCATACTGTCTAGTCTCTAATACTGTCACCCTATCATACTGTCTCTAATACTGTCACCCTGTCATACTGTCTCTAATACTGTCACCCTATCATACTGTCTAGTCTCTAATACTGTCACCCTATCATACTGTCTCTAATACTGTCACCCTATCATACTGTCTCTAATATTGTCACCCTATCATACTGTCTAGTCTCTAATACTGTCACCCTATCATACTGTCTCTAATACTGTCACCCTATCATACTGTCTAGTCTCTAATACTGTCACCCTATCATACTGTCTCTAATACTGTCACCCTATCATACTGTCTCTAATACTGTCACCCTATCATACTGTCTAGTCTATAATACTGTCACCCTATCATACTGTCTAGTCTCTAATAATGTCAACCTATCATACTGTCTGGTTTCTAATACTGTCACCCGATCTTACTGTCTAGTCTCTAATACTGTCACTCTATCATACTGTCTTTAATACTGTCACCCTATCATACTGTCTAGTCTCTAATACTGTCACCCTATCATACTGTCTCTAATACTGTCACCCTATCAAACTGTCTTTAATACTGTCACCCTATCATACTGTCTAGTCTCTAATACTGTCACCCTATCATACTGTCTCTAATAATGTCACCCTATCATACTGTCTAGTCTCTAATACTGTCACCCTATCATACTGTCTCTAATACTGTCACCCTATCATACTGTATCTAATACTGTCACCCTATCATACTGTCTCTAATACTGTCAACCTATCATACTATATCTAATACTGTCACCCTATCATACTGTCTAGTCTCCCATACTGTCACCCTATCATACTGTCTCTAATACTGTCACCCTATCATACTGTATCTAATACTGTCACCCTATCATACTGTCTAGTCTCTAATACTGTCACCCTATCATACTGTCTAGTCTCTAATACTGTCACCCTATCATACTGTCTAGTCTATAATACTGTCACCCTATCATACTGTCTCTAATACTGTCACTCTATCATACTGTCTAGTCTCTAATTCTGTCACACTATCATACTGTCTCTAATACTGTCACCCTATCATACTGTCTCTAATACTGTCACCCTATCATACTGTCTAGTCTCTAATAATGTCACCCTATCATACTGTCTCTAATACTGTCACCCTATCATACTGTCTCTAATACTGTCAACCTATCATACTGTCTCTAATACTGTCAACCTATCATACTGTCTAGTCTCTAATACTGTCACCCTATCATACTGTCTCTAATACTGTCACCCTATCATACTGTCTCTAATACTGTCAACCTATCATACTGTCTAGTCTCTAATATTGACACCCTATCATACTGTCTGGTCTCTAATACTGTCACCCTATCATACTGTCTCTAATACTGTCACCCTATCATACTGTCTAGTCTCTAATACTGTCACCCTATCATACTGTCTAGTCTCTAATACTGTCACCCTATCATACTGTCTCTAATACTGTCACCCTATCATACTGTCTCTAATACTGTCACCCTATCATACTGTCTAGTCTCTAATACTGTCAACCTATCATACTGTCTCTAATACTGTCAACCTATCATACTGTCTAGTCTCTAATACTGTCACCCTATCATACTGTCTCTAATACTGTCACCCTATCATACTGTCTCTAATACTGTCAACCTATCATACTGTCTAGTCTCTAATATTGTCACCCTATCATACTGTCTAGTCTCTAATACTGTCACCCTATCATACTGTCTCTAATACTGTCACCCTATCATACTGTCTCTAATACTGTCACCCTATCATACTGTCTAGTCTCTAATACTGTCACACTATCATACTTTCTCTAATACTGTCACCCTATCATACTGTCTAGTCTCTAATACTGTCACCCTATCATACTGTCTCTAATACTGTCGACCTATCTTACTGTCTAGTCTCTAATATTGTCACCCTATCATACTGTCTAGTCTCTAATACTGTCACCCTATCATACTGTCTAGTATCTAATACTGTCACCCTATCATACTGTCTCTAATACTGTCACCCTATCATACTGTCTAGTCTCCAATACTGTCACCCTATCATACTGTCTCTAATACTGTCACCCTATCATACTGTATCTAATACTGTCCCCCTATCATACTGTCTAGTCTCTAATACTGTCACCCTATCATACTGTCTCTAATACTGTCACCCTATCATACTGTCTCTAATACTGTCACCCTATCATACTGTCTAGTCTCTAATACTGTCACCCTATCATACTGTCTAGTCTATAATACTGTCACCCTATCATACTGTCTCTAATACTGTCACTCTATCATACTGTCTAGTCTCTAATTCTGTCACACTATCATACTGTCTCTAATACTGTCACCCTATCATACTGTCTCTAATACTGTCACCCTATCATACTGTCTCTAATACTGTCACCCTATCATACAGTCTCTAATACTGTCAACCTATCATACTGTCTAGTCTCTAATACTGTCACCCTATCATACTGTCTCTAATACTGTCACCCTATCATACTGTCTCTAATACTGTCAACCTATCATACTGTCTAGTCTCTAATATTGTCACCCTATCATACTGTCTAGTCTCTAATACTGTCACCCTATCATACTGTCTAGTCTCTAATACTGTCACCCTATCATACTGTCTCTAATACTGTCACCCTGTCATACTGTCTCTAATACTGTCACCCTATCATACTGTCTAGTCTCTAATACTGTCACCCTATCATACTGTCTAGTCTCTAATACTGTCACCCTATCATACTGTCTCTAATACTGTCACCCTATCATACTGTCTAGTCTCTAATACTGTCACCCTATCATACTGTCTCTAATACTGTAACCCTATCATACTGTCTCTAATACTGTCACCCTATCATACTGTCTAGTCTATAATACTGTCACCCTATCATACTGTCTAGTCTCTAATAATGTCAACCTATCATACTGTCTGGTTTCTAATACTGTCACCCGATCTTACTGTCTAGTCTCTAATACTGTCACTCTATCATACTGTCTTTAATACTGTCACCCTATCATACTGTCTAGTCTCTAATACTGTCACCCTATCATACTGTCTCTAATACTGTCACCCTATAATATTTACTTTAATACTGTCACCCTATCATACTGTCTAGTCTCTAATACTGTCACCCTATCATACTGTCTCTAATAATGTCACCCTATCATACTGTCTAGTCTCTAATACTGTCACCCTATCATACTGTCTCTAATACTGTCACCCTATCATACTGTCTTTAATACTGTCACCCTATCATACTGTCTAGTCTCTAATACTGTCACCCTATCAAACTGTCTGTCTCTAATACTGTCACCCTATCATACTGTCTCTAATACTGTCAACCTATCATACTGTCTAGTCTCTAATACTGTCACCCTATCATACTGTCTCTAATACTGTCACCCTATCATACTGTCTCTAATACTGTCAACCTATCATACTGTCTAGTCTCTAATATTGTCACCCTATCATACTGTCTAGTCTCTAATACTGTCACCCTATCATACTGTCTAGTCTCTAATACTGTCACCCTATCATACTGTCTCTAATACTGTCACCCTGTCATACTGTCTCTAATACTGTCACCCTATCATACTATCTAGTCTCTAATACTGTCACCCTATCATACTGTCTCTAATACTGTCACCCTATCATACTGTCTCTAATATTGTCACCCTATCATACTGTCTAGTCTCTAATACTGTCACCCTATCATACTGTCTCTAATACTGTCACCCTATCATACTGTCTAGTCTCTAATACTGTCACCCTATCATACTGTCTCTAATACTGTCACCCTATCATACTGTCTCTAATACTGTCACCCTATCATACTGTCTAGTCTATAATACTGTCACCCTATCATACTGTCTAGTCTCTAATAATGTCAACCTATCATACTGTCTGGTTTCTAATACTGTCACCCGATCTTACTGTCTAGTCTCTAATACAGTCACTCTATCATACTGTCTTTAATACTGTCACCCTATCATACTGTCTAGTCTCTAATAATGTCACCCTATCATACTGTCTCTAATACTGTCACCCTATCATAATATCTCTAATACTGTCACAATATCATACTGTCTCTAATACTGTCACCGTATCATACTGTCTTTAATAGTGTCACCCTATCATACTGTCTAGTCTCTGATACTGTCACCCTATCATACTGTCTCTAATACTGTCAACCTATCATACTGTCTAGTCTCTAATACTGTCACCCTATCATACTGTCTGGTCTCTAATACTGTCACCCTATCATACTGTCTAGTCTCTAATACTGTCACCCTATCATACTGTCTAGTCTCTAATACTGTCACCCTATCATACTGTCTGGTCTCTAATACTGCCACCCTATCATACTGTCTAGTCTCTAATACTGTCACCCTATCATACTGTCTAGTCTATAATACGGTCACCCTATCATACTGTCTCTAATACTGTCACCCTATCATACTGTCTAGTCTATAATACTGTCACCCTATCATACTGTCTGGTCTCTAATACTGTCACCATATCATACTGTCTCTAATACTGTCACCCTATCATACTGTCAGGTCTCTAATACTGTCACCCTATCATACTGTCTAGTCTCTAATACTGTCACCCTATCATACTGTCTAGTCTATAATACTGTCACCCTATCATACTGTCTAGTCTCTAATACTGTCACCCTATCATACTGTCTCTAATACTGTCACCCTATCTTACTGTCTAGTCTCTAATACTGTCACCCTATCATACTGTCTCTAATACTGTCACCCTATCATACTGTCTAGTCTCTAATTCTGTCACACTATCATACTGTCTCTAATACTGTCACCCTATCATACTGTCTCTAATACTGTCACCCTATCATATTGTCTCTAATACTGTCACCCTATCATACTGTCTCTAATACTGTCACCCTATCATACTGTCTCTAATACTGTCACCCTATCATACTGTCTAGTCTCTAATACTGTCACCCTATCATACTGTCTCTAATACTGTCACCCTATCATACTGTCTCTAATACTGTCAACCTATCATACTGTCTCTAATACTGTCAACCTATCATACTGTCTAGTATCTAATACTGTCACCCTATCATACTGTCGCTAATACTGTCACCCTATCATACTGTCTCTAATACTGTCACCCTATCATACTGTCTCTAATACTGTCACCCTATCATACTGTCTAGTCTCTAATACTGTCACCCTATCATACTGTCTCTAATACTGTCACCATATCATACTGTCTCTAATACTGTCACCCTATCATACTGTCTAGTCTATAATACTGTCACCCTATCATACTGTCTAGTCTCTAATAATGTCAACCTATCATACTGTCTGGTTTCTAATACTGTCACCCGATCTTACTGTCTAGTCTCTAATACTGTCACCCTATCATACTGTCTTTAATACTGTCACCCTATCATACTGTCTAGTCTCTAATACTGTCACCCTATCATACTGTCTCTAATACTGTCACCCTATCATACTGTCTTTAATACTGTCACCCTATCATACTGTCTAGTCTCTAATACTGTCACCCTATCATACTGTCTAGTCTCTAATACTGTCACCCTATCATACTGTCTCTAATACTGTCACCCTATCATACTGTCTAGTCTCTAATTCTGTCACACTAAAATACTGTCTAGTCTCTAATACTGTCACCCTATCATACTGTCTAGTCTCTAATACTGTCACCCTATCATACTGTCTCTAATACTGTCACCCTATCATACTGTCTCTAATACTGTCACCCTATCATACTGTCTAGTCTCTAATACTGTCACCCTATCATACTGTCTCTAATACTGTCAACCTATCATACTGTCTAGTCTCTAATACTGTCACCCTATCATACTGTCTAGTCTCTAATACTGTCACCCTATCATACTGTCTCTAATACTGTCAACCTATCATACTGTCTTTAATACTGTCACCCTATCATACTTTCTCTAATACTGTCAACCTATCATACTGTCTAGTCTCTAATACTGTCACCCTATCATACTGTCTAGTCTCTAATACTGTCACCCTATCATACTGTCTCTAATACTGTCAACCTATCATACTGTCTTTAATACTGTCACCCTATCATACTGTCTAGTCTCTAATACTGTCACCCTATTATACTGTCTAGTCTCTAATACTGTCACCCTATCATACTGTCTCTAATACTGTCACCCTATCATACTGTCTAGTCTCTAATACTGTCACCCTATCATACTGTCTCTAATACTGTCACCCTATCATACTGTCTAGTCTCTAATACTATCACCCTATCATACTGTCTCTAATACTGTCACCCTATCATACTGTCTAGTCTAAAATACTGTCACCCTATCATACTGTCTAGTCTCTAATACTGTCAACCTATCATGCTGTCTCTAATACTGTCACCTTATCATACTGTCTAGTCTCTAATACTGTCACCATATCATACTGTCTCTAATACTGTCACCCTATCATACTGTCTCTAATACTGTCACCCTATCATACTGTCTAGTCTATAATACTGTCACCCTATCATACTGTCTCTAATACTGTCACCCTATCATACTGTCTAGTCTATAATACTGTCACCCTATCATACTGTCTGGTCTCTAATACTGTCACCCTATCATACTGTCTCTAATACTGTCACCCTATCATACTGTCTGGTCTCTAATACTGTCACCCTATCATACTGTCTAGTCTCTAATACTGTCACCCTATCATACTGTCTAGTCTATAATACTGTCACCCTATCATACTGTCTAGTCTCTAATACTGTCACCCTATCATACTGTCTCTAATACTGTCACCCTATCTTACTGTCTAGTCTCTAATACTGTCACCATATCATACTGTATCTAATACTGTCACCCTATCATACTGTCTAGTCTCTAATACTGTCACCCTATCATACTGTCTCTAATACCGTCAACCTATCATACTGTCTAGTATCTAATACTGTAACCCTATCCTACTGTCTCTAATACTGTCACCCTATTATACTGTCTCTAATACTGTCACCCTATCATACTGTCTCTAATACTGTCAACCTATCATCCTGTCTAGTATCTAATACTGTCACCCATTCATACTGTCTCTAATACTGTCACCCTATCATAGTGTCTCTAATACTGTCAACCTATCATACTATATCTAATACTGTCACCCTATCATACTGTCTAGTCTCTAATACTGTCACCCTATCATACTGTCTCTAATAATGTCACAATATCATACTGTCTCTAATACTGTCAACCTATCATACTATATCTAATACTGTCACCCTATCATACTGTCTAGTCTCTAATACTGTCACCCTATAATACTGTCTCTAATACTGTCACCCTATCATACTGTCTAGTCTCTAATACTGTCACCCTATCATACTGTCTAGTCTCTAATACTGTCACCATATCATACTGTCTAGTCTCTAATACTGTCACCCTATCATACTGACTCTAATACTGTCACTATATCATACTGTCTCTAATACTGTCACCCTATCATACTGTCTCTAATACTGTCAACCTATCATACTATATCTAATACTGTCACCCTATCATACTGTCTAGTCTCTAATACTGTCACCCTATAATACTGTCTCTAATACTGTCACCCTATCATACTGTCTAGTCTCTAATACTGTCACCCTATCATACTGTCTAGTCTCTAATACTGTCACCATATCATACTGTCTAGTCTCTAATACTGTCACCATATCATACTGTCTCTAATACTGTCACCCTATCATACTGTCTAGTCTCTAATACTGTCACCCTATCATACTGTCTCTAATACCGTCAACCTATCATACTGTCTAGTATCTAATACTGTAACCCTATCCTACTGTCTCTAATACTGTCACCCTATCATACTGTCTCTAATACTGTCACCCTATCATACTGTCTCTAATACTGTCAACCTATCATCCTGTCTAGTATCTAATACTGTCACCCTATCATACTGTCTCTAATACTGTCACCCTATCATACTCTCTCTAATACTGTCAACCTATCATACTATATCTAATACTGTCACCCTATCATACTGTCTAGTCTCTAATACTGTCACCCTATCATACTGTCTCTAATACTGTCACAATATCATACTGTCTCTAATACTGTCAACCTATCATACTATATCTAATACTGTCACCTTATCATACTGTCTAGTCTCTAATACTGTCACCATATCATACTGTCTCTAATACTGTTACCCTATCATACTGTCTCTAATACTGTCACCCTATCATACTGTCTAATCTATAATACTGTCACCCTATCATACTGTCTCTAATACTGTCACCCTATCATACTGTCTAGTCTATAATACTGTCACCCTATCATACTGTCTGGTCTCTAATACTGTCACCCTATCATACTGTCTCTAATACTGTCACCCTATCATACTGTCTGGTCTCTAATACTGTCACCCTATCATACTGTCTAGTCTCTAATACTGTCACCCTATCATACTGTCTAGTCTATAATACTGTCACCCTATCATACTGTCTAGTCTCTAATACTGTCACCCTATCATACTGTCTCTAATACTGTCACCCTATCTTACTGTCTAGTCTCTAATACTGTCACCATATCATACTGTATCTAATACTGTCACCCTATCATACTGTCTAGTCTCTAATACTGTCATCCTATCATACTGTCTCTAATACCGTCAACCTATCATACTGTCTAGTATCTAATACTGTAACCCTATCCTACTGTCTCTAATACTGTCACCCTATCATACTGTCTCTAATACTGTCACCCTATCATACTGTCTCTAATACTGTCAACCTATCATCCTGTCTAGTATCTAATACTGTCACCCATTCATACTGTCTCTAATACTGTCACCCTATCATACTGTCTCTAATACTGTCAACCTATCATACTATATCTAATACTGTCACCCTATCATACTGTCTAGTCTCTAATACTGTCACCCTATCATACTGTCTCTAATAATGTCACAATATCATACTGTCTCTAATACTGTCAACCTATCATACTATATCTAATACTGTCACCCTATCATACTGTCTAGTCTCTAATACTGTCACCCTATAATACTGTCTCTAATACTTTCACCCTATCATACTGTCTAGTCTCTAATACTGTCACCCTATCATACTGTCTAGTCTCTAATACTGTCACCATATCATACTGTCTAGTCTCTAATACTGTCACCCTATCATACTGACTCTAATACTGTCACTATATCATACTGTCTCTAATACTGTCACCCTATCATACTGTCTCTAATACTGTCACCCTATCATACTGTCTAGTCTCTAATTCTGTCACACTATCATACTGTCTCTAATACTGTCACCCTATCATACTGTCTCTAATACCGTCAACCTATCATACAGTCTAGTATCTAATACTGTAACCCTATCCTACTGTCTCTAATACTGTCACCCTATCATACTGTCTCTAATACTGTCACCCTATCATACTGTCTCTAATACTGTCAACCTATCATCCTGTCTAGTATCTAATACTGTCACCCATTCATACTGTCTCTAATACTGTCACCCTATCATACTGTCTCTAATACTGTCACCCTATCATACTGTCTAGTCTCTAATACTGTCACGCTATCATACTGTCTCTAATACTGTCACCCTATCATACTGTCTCTAATACTGTCAGCCTATCATACTGTCTCTAATACTGTCAACCTATCATACTGTCTAGTATCTAATACTGTCACCCTATCATACTGTCGCTAATACTGTCACCCTATCATACTGTCTCTAATACTGTCACCCTATCATACTGTCTGGTCTCTAATACTGTCACCCTATCATACTGTCTAGTCTCTAATACTGTCACCCTATCATACTGTCTAGTCTATAATACTGTCACCCTATCATACTGTCTAGTCTCTAATACTGTCACCCTATCATACTGTCTCTAATACTGTCACCCTATCTTACTGTCTAGTCTCTAATACTGTCACCATATCATACTGTCTCTAATACTGTCACCCTATCATACTGTCTAGTCTCTAATACTGTCACCCTATCATACTGTCTCTAATACCGTCAACCTATCATACTGTCTAGTATCTAATACTGTAACCCTATCCTACTGTCTCTAATACTGTCACCCTATCATACTGTCTCTAATACTGTCACCCTATCATACTGTCTCTAATACTGTCAACCTATCATCCTGTCTAGTATCTAATACTGTCACCCTATCATACTGTCTCTAATACTGTCACCCTATCATACTCTCTCTAATACTGTCAACCTATCATACTATATCTAATACTGTCACCCTATCATACTGTCTAGTCTCTAATACTGCCACCCTATCATACTGTCTCTAATACTGTCACAATATCATACTGTCTCTAATACTGTCAACATATCATACTATATCTAATACTGTCACCCTATCATACTGTCTAGTCTCTAATACTGTCACCCTATCATACTGTCTAGTCTCTAATACTGTCACCCTATCATACTGTCTCTAATACCGTCAACCTATCATACTGTCTAGTATCTAATACTGTAACCCTATCCTACTGTCTCTAATACTGTCACCCTATCATACTGTCTCTAATACTGTCAACCTATCATACTGTCTCTAATACTGTCAACCTATCATACTGTCTCTAATACTGTCACCCTATCATACTGTCTCTAATACTGTCACCCTATCATACTGTCTAGTCTCTAATACTGTCACCCTATCATACTGTCTCTAATACTGTCACCCTATCATACTGTCTCTAATACTGTCACCCTATCATACTGTCTAGTCTATAATACTGTCACCCTATCATACTGTCTAGTCTCTAATACTGTCACCCTATCATACTGTATCTAATACTGTCACCCTATCATACTGTCTAGTCTCTAATTCTGTCACACTAAAATACTGTCTAGTCTCTAATACTGTCACCCTATCATACTGTCTAGTCTCTAATACTGTCACCCTATCATACTGTCTCTAATACTGTCACCCTATCATACTGTCTAGTCTCTAATACTGTCACCCTATCATACTGTCTCTAATACTGTCAACCTATCATACTGTCTTTAATACTGTCACCCTATCATACTGTCTAGTCTCTAATACTGTCACCCTATTATACTGTCTAGTCTCTAATACTGTCACCCTATCATACTGTCTCTAATACTGTCACCCTATCATACTGTCTAGTCTCTAATACTGTCACCCTATCATACTGTCTCTAATACTGTCACCCTATCATACTGTCTAGTCTCTAATACTATCACCCTATCATACTGTCTCTAATACTGTCACCCTATCATACTGTCTAGTCTCTAATACTGTCACCCTATCATACTGTCTCTAATACTGTCACCCTATCATACTGTCTAGTCTCTAATACTTTCACCCTATCATACTGTCTCTAATACTGTCACCCTATCATACTGTCTAGTCTCTAATACTGTCACCCTATCATACTGTCTCTAATACTGTCACCCTAAAATACTGTCTCTACTACTGTCACCCTATCATACTGTCTAGTCTATAATACTGTCACCCTATCATACTGTCTAGTCTCTAATACTGTCACCCTATCATACTGTCTAGTCTCTAATACTGTCACCCTATCATGCTGTCTCTAATACTGTCACCTTATCATACTGTCTAGTCTCTAATACTGTCACCCTATCATACTGTCTCTACTACTGTCACCCTATCATACTGTCTAGTCTATAATACTGTCACCCTATCATACTGTCTGGTTTCTAATACTGTCACCCTATCATACTGTCTGGTCTCTAATACTGTCACCCTATCATACTGTCTAGTCTCTAATACTGTCACCCTATCATACTGTCTAGTCTATAATACTGTCACCCTATCATACTGTCTCTAATACTGTCACCCTATCATACTGTCTCTAATACTGTCACCCTATCATACTGTCTGTAATACTGTCACCCTATCATACTGTCTAGTCTCTAATACTGTCACCCTATCATACTGTCTCTAATACTGTCAACCTATCATACTGTCTAGTCTCTAATACTGTCACCCTATCATACTGTCTAGTCTCTAATACTGTCACCCTATCATACTGTCTCTAATACTGTCAACATATCATATTGTCTTTAATAATGTCACCCTATCATACTGTCTAGTCTCTAATACTGTCACCCTATCATACTGTCTCTAACACTGTCACCCTATCATACTGTCTCTAATACTGTCAACCTATCATACTGTCTCTAATACTGTCACCCTATCATACTGTCTAGTCTCTAATACTATCACCCTATCATACTGTCTCTAATACTGTCACCCTATCATACTGTCTCGTCTCTAATACTGTCACCCTATCATACTGTCTAGTCTCTAATACTGTCACCCTATCATACTGTCTCTAATACTGTCACCCTATCATACTGTCTCTAATACTGTCAACCTATCATACTGTCTCTAATACTGTCAACCTATCATACTGTCTAGTATCTAATACTGTCACCCTATCATACTGTCGCTAATACTGTCACCCTATCATACTGTCTCTAATACTGTCACCCTATCATACTGTCTCTAATACTGTCACCCTATCATACTGTCTAGTCTCTAATACTGTCACCCTATCATACTGTCTCTAATACTGTCACCCTATCATACTGTCTCTAATACTGTCACCCTATCATACTGTCTAGTCTATAATACTGTCACCCTATCATACTGTCTAGTCTCTAATAATGTCAACCTATCATACTGTCTCTAATACTGTCACCCTATCATACTGTCTAGTCTATAATACTGTCACCCTATCATACTGTCTGGTCTCTAATACTGTCACCCTATCATACTGTCTCTAATACTGTCACCCTATCATACTGTCTGGTCTCTAATACTGTCACCCTATCATACTGTCTAGTCTCTAATACTGTCACCCTATCATACTGTCTAGTCTATAATACTGTCACCCTATCATACTGTCTAGTCTCTAATACTGTCACCCTATCATACTGTCTCTAATACTGTCACCCTATCTTACTGTCTAGTCTCTAATACTGTCACCATATCATACTGTCTCTAATACTGTCACCCTATCATACTGTATAGTCTCTAATACTGTCACCCTATCATACTGTCTCTAATACCGTCAACCTATCATACTGTCTAGTATCTAATACTGTAACCCTATCCTACTGTCTCTAATACTGTCACCCTATCATACTGTCTCTAATACTGTCACCCTATCATACTGTCTCTAATACTGTCAACCTATCATCCTGTCTAGTATCTAATACTGTCACCCTATCATACTGTCTCTAATACTGTCACCCTATCATACTCTCTCTAATACTGTCAACCTATCATACTATATCTAATACTGTCACCCTATTATACTGTCTAGTCTCTAATACCGTCACCCTATCATACTGCCTCTAATACTGTTACAATATCATACTGTCTCTAATACTGTCAACCTATCATACTATATCTAATACTGTCACCCTATCATACTGTCTAGTCTCTAATACTAACACCCTATAATACTGTCTCTAATACTGTCACCCTATCATACTGTCTAGTCTCTAATACTGTCACCCTATCATACTGTCTAGTCTCTAATACTGTCACCCTATCATACTGACTCTAATACTGTCACTATATTATACTGTCTCTAATACTGTCACCCTATCATACTGTCTCTAATACTGTCACCCTATCATACTGTCTCTAATTCTGTCACACTATCATACTGTCTCTTATACTGTCACCCTATCATACTGTCTCTAATACTGTCACCCTATCATACTGTCTAGTCTCTAATACTGTCACCCTATCATACTGTCTCTAATACTGTCACCCTATCATACTGTCTCTAATACTGTCAACCTATCAAACTGTCTCTAATACTGTCAACCTATCATACTGTCTAGTATCTAATACTGTCACCCTATCATACTGTCGCTAATACTGTCACCCTATCATACTGTCTCTAATACTGTCACCCTATCATACTGTCTCTAATACTGTCACCCTATCTTACTGTCTAGTCTCTAATACTGTCACCCTATCATACTGTCTCTAATACTGTCACCCTATCATACTGTCTCTAATACTGTCACCCTATCATACTGTCTAGTCTATAATACTGTCACCCTATCATACTGTCTAGTCTCTAATAATGTCAACCTATCATACTGTCTGGTTTCTAATACTGTCACCCTATCATACTGTCTAGTCTCTAATACTGTCACCCTATCATACTGTCTCTAATACTGTCACCCTATCATACTGTCTCTAATACTGTCACTATATCATACTGTCTCTAATACTGTCACCCTATCATACTGTCTCTAATACTGTCACCCTATCATACTGTCTCTAATTCTGTCACAGTATCATACTGTCTCTAATACTGTCACCCTATCATACTGTCTCTAATACTGTCACCCTATCATACTGTCTAGTCTCTAATACTGTCACCCTATCATACTGTCTCTAATACTGTCACCCTATCATACTGTCTCTAATACTGTCAACCTATCATACTGTATCTAATACTCTCAACCTATCATACTGTCTAGTATCTAATACTGTCACCCTATCATACTGTCGCTAATACTGTCACCCTATCATACTGTCTCTAATACTGTCACCCTATCATACTGTCTCTAATACTGTCACCCTATCATACTGTCTAGTCTCTAATACTGTCACCCTATCATACTGTCTCTAATACTGTCACCCTATCATGCTGTCTCTAATACTGTCACCCTATCATACTGTCTAGTCTATAATACTGTCACCCTATCATACTGTCTAGTCTCTAATAATGTCAACCTATCATACTGTCTGGTTTCTAATACTGTCACCCTATCATACTGTCTAGTCTCTAATACTGTCACCCTATCATACTGTCTCTAATACTGTCACCCTATCATACTGTCTCTAATACTGTCAACCTATCATACTGTCTCTAATACTGTCAACCTATCATACTGTCTAGTATCTAATACTGTCACCCTGTCATACTGTCACTAATACTCTCACCCTATCATACTGTCTCTAATATTGTCACCCTATCATACTGTCTCTAATACTGTCACCCTATCATACTGTCTAGTCTCTAATACTGTCACCCTATCATACTGTCTCTAATACTGTCACCCTATCATACTGTCTCTAATACTGTCACCCTATCATACTGTCTAGTCTATAATACTGTCACCCTATCATACTGTCTAGTCTCTAATAATGTCAACCTATCATACTGTCTGGTTTCTAATACTGTCACCCGATCTTAATGTCTAGTCTCTAATACTGTCACCCTATCATACTGTCTCTAATACTGTCACCCTATCATACTGTCTTTAATACTGTCACCCAATCATACTGTCTAGTCTCTAATACTGTCACCCTATCATACTGTCTAGTCTCTAATACTGTCACCCTATCATACTGTCTCTAATACTGTCACCCTATCATACTGTCTAGTCTCTAATTCTGTCACACTAAAATACTGACTAGTCTCTAATACTGTCACCCTATCATACTGTCTAGTCTCTAATACTGTCACCCTATCATACTGTCTCTAATACTGTCACCCTATCATACTGTCTCTAATACTGTCACCCTATCATTCTGTCTCTAATACTGTCACCATATCATACTGTCTCTAATACTGTCAACCTATCATACTGTCTAGTCTCTAATACTGTCACCCTATCATACTGTCTAGTCTCTAATACTGTCACCCTATCATACTGTCTCTAATACTGTCAACCTATCATACTGTCTTTAATACTGTCACCCTATCATACTGTCTAGTCTCTAATACTGTCACCCTATCATACTGTCTAGTCTCTAATACTGTCACCCTATCATACTGTCTCTAATACTGTCAACCTATCATACTGTCTTTAATACTGTCAACCTATCATACTATATCTAATACTGTCACCCTATCATACTGTCTAGTCTCTAATACTGTCACCCTATCATACTGTCTCTAATAATGTCACAATATCATACTGTCTCTAATACTGTCAACCTATCATACTATATCTAATACTGTCACCCTATCATACTGTCTAGTCTCTAATACTGTCACCCTATAATACTGTCTCTAATACTTTCACCCTATCATACTGTCTAGTCTCTAATACTGTCACCCTATCATACTGTCTAGTCTCTAATACTGTCACCATATCATACTGTCTAGTCTCTAATACTGTCACCCTATCATACTGACTCTAATACTGTCACTATATCATACTGTCTCTAATACTGTCACCCTATCATACTGTCTCTAATACTGTCACCCTATCATACTGTCTAGTCTCTAATTCTGTCACACTATCATACTGTCTCTAATACTGTCACCCTATCATACTGTCTCTAATACCGTCAACCTATCATACAGTCTAGTATCTAATACTGTAACCCTATCCTACTGTCTCTAATACTGTCACCCTATCATACTGTCTCTAATACTGTCACCCTATCATACTGTCTCTAATACTGTCAACCTATCATCCTGTCTAGTATCTAATACTGTCACCCATTCATACTGTCTCTAATACTGTCACCCTATCATACTGTCTCTAATACTGTCACCCTATCATACTGTCTAGTCTCTAATACTGTCACGCTATCATACTGTCTCTAATACTGTCACCCTATCATACTGTCTCTAATACTGTCAGCCTATCATACTGTCTCTAATACTGTCAACCTATCATACTGTCTAGTATCTAATACTGTCACCCTATCATACTGTCGCTAATACTGTCACCCTATCATACTGTCTCTAATACTGTCACCCTATCATACTGTCTGGTCTCTAATACTGTCACCCTATCATACTGTCTAGTCTCTAATACTGTCACCCTATCATACTGTCTAGTCTATAATACTGTCACCCTATCATACTGTCTAGTCTCTAATACTGTCACCCTATCATACTGTCTCTAATACTGTCACCCTATCTTACTGTCTAGTCTCTAATACTGTCACCATATCATACTGTCTCTAATACTGTCACCCTATCATACTGTCTAGTCTCTAATACTGTCACCCTATCATACTGTCTCTAATACCGTCAACCTATCATACTGTCTAGTATCTAATACTGTAACCCTATCCTACTGTCTCTAATACTGTCACCCTATCATACTGTCTCTAATACTGTCACCCTATCATACTGTCTCTAATACTGTCAACCTATCATCCTGTCTAGTATCTAATACTGTCACCCTATCATACTGTCTCTAATACTGTCACCCTATCATACTCTCTCTAATACTGTCAACCTATCATACTATATCTAATACTGTCACCCTATCATACTGTCTAGTCTCTAATACTGTCACCCTATCATACTGTCTCTAATACTGTCACAATATCATACTGTCTCTAATACTGTCAACATATCATACTATATCTAATACTGTCACCCTATCATACTGTCTAGTCTCTAATACTGTCACCCTATCATACTGTCTAGTCTCTAATACTGTCACCCTATCATACTGTCTCTAATACCGTCAACCTATCATACTGTCTAGTATCTAATACTGTAACCCTATCCTACTGTCTCTAATACTGTCACCCTATCATACTGTCTCTAATACTGTCAACCTATCATACTGTCTCTAATACTGTCAACCTATCATACTGTCTCTAATACTGTCACCCTATCATACTGTCTCTAATACTGTCACCCTATCATACTGTCTAGTCTCTAATACTGTCACCCTATCATACTGTCTCTAATACTGTCACCCTATCATACTGTCTCTAATACTGTCACCCTATCATACTGTCTAGTCTATAATACTGTCACCCTATCATACTGTCTAGTCTCTAATACTGTCACCCTATCATACTGTATCTAATACTGTCACCCTATCATACTGTCTAGTCTCTAATTCTGTCACACTAAAATACTGTCTAGTCTCTAATACTGTCACCCTATCATACTGTCTAGTCTCTAATACTGTCACCCTATCATACTGTCTCTAATACTGTCACCCTATCATACTGTCTAGTCTCTAATACTGTCACCCTATCATACTGTCTCTAATACTGTCAACCTATCATACTGTCTTTAATACTGTCACCCTATCATACTGTCTAGTCTCTAATACTGTCACCCTATTATACTGTCTAGTCTCTAATACTGTCACCCTATCATACTGTCTCTAATACTGTCACCCTATCATACTGTCTAGTCTCTAATACTGTCACCCTATCATACTGTCTCTAATACTGTCACCCTATCATACTGTCTAGTCTCTAATACTATCACCCTATCATACTGTCTCTAATACTGTCACCCTATCATACTGTCTAGTCTCTAATACTGTCACCCTATCATACTGTCTCTAATACTGTCACCCTATCATACTGTCTAGTCTCTAATACTTTCACCCTATCATACTGTCTCTAATACTGTCACCCTATCATACTGTCTAGTCTCTAATACTGTCACCCTATCATACTGTCTCTAATACTGTCACCCTAAAATACTGTCTCTACTACTGTCACCCTATCATACTGTCTAGTCTATAATACTGTCACCCTATCATACTGTCTAGTCTCTAATACTGTCACCCTATCATACTGTCTAGTCTCTAATACTGTCACCCTATCATGCTGTCTCTAATACTGTCACCTTATCATACTGTCTAGTCTCTAATACTGTCACCCTATCATACTGTCTCTACTACTGTCACCCTATCATACTGTCTAGTCTATAATACTGTCACCCTATCATACTGTCTGGTTTCTAATACTGTCACCCTATCATACTGTCTGGTCTCTAATACTGTCACCCTATCATACTGTCTAGTCTCTAATACTGTCACCCTATCATACTGTCTAGTCTATAATACTGTCACCCTATCATACTGTCTCTAATACTGTCACCCTATCATACTGTCTCTAATACTGTCACCCTATCATACTGTCTGTAATACTGTCACCCTATCATACTGTCTAGTCTCTAATACTGTCACCCTATCATACTGTCTCTAATACTGTCAACCTATCATACTGTCTAGTCTCTAATACTGTCACCCTATCATACTGTCTAGTCTCTAATACTGTCACCCTATCATACTGTCTCTAATACTGTCAACATATCATATTGTCTTTAATAATGTCACCCTATCATACTGTCTAGTCTCTAATACTGTCACCCTATCATACTGTCTCTAACACTGTCACCCTATCATACTGTCTCTAATACTGTCAACCTATCATACTGTCTCTAATACTGTCACCCTATCATACTGTCTAGTCTCTAATACTATCACCCTATCATACTGTCTCTAATACTGTCACCCTATCATACTGTCTCGTCTCTAATACTGTCACCCTATCATACTGTCTAGTCTCTAATACTGTCACCCTATCATACTGTCTCTAATACTGTCACCCTATCATACTGTCTCTAATACTGTCAACCTATCATACTGTCTCTAATACTGTCAACCTATCATACTGTCTAGTATCTAATACTGTCACCCTATCATACTGTCGCTAATACTGTCACCCTATCATACTGTCTCTAATACTGTCACCCTATCATACTGTCTCTAATACTGTCACCCTATCATACTGTCTAGTCTCTAATACTGTCACCCTATCATACTGTCTCTAATACTGTCACCCTATCATACTGTCTCTAATACTGTCACCCTATCATACTGTCTAGTCTATAATACTGTCACCCTATCATACTGTCTAGTCTCTAATAATGTCAACCTATCATACTGTCTCTAATACTGTCACCCTATCATACTGTCTAGTCTATAATACTGTCACCCTATCATACTGTCTGGTCTCTAATACTGTCACCCTATCATACTGTCTCTAATACTGTCACCCTATCATACTGTCTGGTCTCTAATACTGTCACCCTATCATACTGTCTAGTCTCTAATACTGTCACCCTATCATACTGTCTAGTCTATAATACTGTCACCCTATCATACTGTCTAGTCTCTAATACTGTCACCCTATCATACTGTCTCTAATACTGTCACCCTATCTTACTGTCTAGTCTCTAATACTGTCACCATATCATACTGTCTCTAATACTGTCACCCTATCATACTGTATAGTCTCTAATACTGTCACCCTATCATACTGTCTCTAATACCGTCAACCTATCATACTGTCTAGTATCTAATACTGTAACCCTATCCTACTGTCTCTAATACTGTCACCCTATCATACTGTCTCTAATACTGTCACCCTATCATACTGTCTCTAATACTGTCAACCTATCATCATGTCTAGTATCTAATACTGTCACCCTATCATACTGTCTCTAATACTGTCACCCTATCATACTCTCTCTAATACTGTCAACCTATCATACTATATCTAATACTGTCACCCTATTATACTGTCTAGTCTCTAATACCGTCACCCTATCATACTGCCTCTAATACTGTTACAATATCATACTGTCTCTAATACTGTCAACCTATCATACTATATCTAATACTGTCACCCTATCATACTGTCTAGTCTCTAATACTAACACCCTATAATACTGTCTCTAATACTGTCACCCTATCATACTGTCTAGTCTCTAATACTGTCACCCTATCATACTGTCTAGTCTCTAATACTGTCACCCTATCATACTGACTCTAATACTGTCACTATATTATACTGTCTCTAATACTGTCACCCTATCATACTGTCTCTAATACTGTCACCCTATCATACTGTCTCTAATTCTGTCACCCTATCATACTGTCTCTAATACTGTCACCCTATCATACTGTCTCTAATACTGTCACCCTATCATACTGTCTAGTCTATAATACTGTCACCCTATCATACTGTCTAGTCTCTAATAATGTCAACCTATCATACTGTCTGGTTTCTAATACTGTCACCCTATCATACTGTCTAGTCTCTAATACTGTCACCCTATCATACTGTCTCTAATACTGTCACCCTATCATACTGTCTCTAATACTGTCACTATATCATACTGTCTCTAATACTGTCACCCTATCATACTGTCTCTAATACTGTCACCCTATCATACTGTCTCTAATTCTGTCACAGTATCATACTGTCTCTAATACTGTCACCCTATCATACTGTCTCTAATACTGTCACCCTATCATACTGTCTAGTCTCTAATACTGTCACCCTATCATACTGTCTCTAATACTGTCACCCTATCATACTGTCTCTAATACTGTCAACCTATCATACTGTATCTAATACTCTCAACCTATCACACTGTCTAGTATCTAATACTGTCACCCTATCATACTGTCGCTAATACTGTCACCCTATCATACTGTCTCTAATACTGTCACCCTATCATACTGTCTCTAATACTGTCACCCTATCATACTGTCTAGTCTCTAATACTGTCACCCTATCATACTGTCTCTAATACTGTCACCCTATCATGCTGTCTCTAATACTGTCACCCTATCATACTGTCTAGTCTATAATACTGTCACCCTATCATACTGTCTAGTCTCTAATAATGTCAACCTATCATACTGTCTGGTTTCTAATACTGTCACCCTATCATACTGTCTAGTCTCTAATACTGTCACCCTATCATACTGTCTCTAATACTGTCACCCTATCATACTGTCTCTAATACTGTCAACCTATCATACTGTCTCTAATACTGTCAACCTATCATACTGTCTAGTATCTAATACTGTCACCCTGTCATACTGTCACTAATACTCTCACCCTATCATACTGTCTCTAATATTGTCACCCTATCATACTGTCTCTAATACTGTCACCCTATCATACTGTCTAGTCTCTAATACTGTCACCCTATCATACTGTCTCTAATACTGTCACCCTATCATACTGTCTCTAATACTGTCACCCTATCATACTGTCTAGTCTATAATACTGTCACCCTATCATACTGTCTAGTCTCTAATAATGTCAACCTATCATACTGTCTGGTTTCTAATACTGTCACCCGATCTTAATGTCTAGTCTCTAATACTGTCACCCTATCATACTGTCTCTAATACTGTCACCCTATCATACTGTCTTTAATACTGTCACCCAATCATACTGTCTAGTCTCTAATACTGTCACCCTATCATACTGTCTAGTCTCTAATACTGTCACCCTATCATACTGTCTCTAATACTGTCACCCTATCATACTGTCTAGTCTCTAATTCTGTCACACTAAAATACTGACTAGTCTCTAATACTGTCACCCTATCATACTGTCTAGTCTCTAATACTGTCACCCTATCATACTGTCTCTAATACTGTCACCCTATCATACTGTCTCTAATACTGTCACCCTATCATTCTGTCTCTAATACTGTCACCATATCATACTGTCTCTAATACTGTCAACCTATCATACTGTCTAGTCTCTAATACTGTCACCCTATCATACTGTCTAGTCTCTAATACTGTCACCCTATCATACTGTCTCTAATACTGTCAACCTATCATACTGTCTTTAATACTGTCACCCTATCATACTGTCTAGTCTCTAATACTGTCACCCTATCATACTGTCTAGTCTCTAATACTGTCACCCTATCATACTGTCTCTAATACTGTCAACCTATCATACTGTCTTTAATACTGTCACCCTATCATACTGTCCAGTCTCTAATACTGTCACCCTATCATACTGTCTCTAATACTGTCACCCTATCATACTGTCTAGTCTCTAATACTGTCACCCTATCATACTGTCTCTAATACTGTCACCCTATCATACTGTCTAGTCTCTAATACTATCACCCTATCATACTGTCTCTAATACTGTCACCCTATCATACTGTCTAGTCTCTAATACTGTCACCCTATCATACTGTCTCTAATACTGTCACCCTATCATACTGTCTAGTCTCTAATACTGTCACCCTATCATACTGTCTCTAATACTGTCACCCTATCATACTGTCTAGTCTCTAATACTGTCACCCTATCATACTGTCTCTAATACTGTCACCCTAAAATACTGTCTCTACTACTGTCACCCTATCATACTGTCTAGTCTATAATACTGTCACCCTATCATACTGTCTAGTCTCTAATACTGTCACCCTATCATACTGTCTAGTCTCTAATACTTTCACCCTATCATACTGTCTAGTCTATAATACTGTCACCCTATCATACTGTCTAGTCTATAATACTGTCACCCTATCATACTGTCTGGTTTCTAATACTGTCACCCTATCATACTGTCTGGTCTCTAATACTGTCACCCTATCATACTGTCTAGTCTCAAATACTGTCACCCTATCATACTGTCTAGTCTATAATACTGTCACCCTATCATACTGTCTCTAATACTGTCACCCTATCATACTGTCTCTAATACTGTCACCCTATCATACTGTCTGTAATACTGTCACCCTATCATACTGTCTAGTCTCTAATACTGTCACCCTATCATACTGTCTCTAATACTGTCAACCTATCATACTGTCTAGTCTCTAATACTGTCACCCTATCATACTGTCTAGTCTCTAATACTGTCACCCTATCATACTGTCTCTAATACTGTCAACATATCATATTGTCTTTAATAATGTCACCCTATCATACTGTCTAGTCTCTAATACTGTCACCCTATCATACTGTCTCTAACACTGTCACCCTATCATACTGTCTCTAATACTGTCAACCTATCATACTGTCTCTAATACTGTCACCCTATCATACTGTCTAGTCTCTAATACTATCACCCTATCATACTGTCTCTAATACTGTCACCCTATCATACTGTCTAGTCTCTAATACTGTCACCCTATCATACTGTCTAGTCTCTAATACTGTCACCCTATCATACTGTCTCTAATACTGTCACCCTATCATACTGTCTCTAATACTGTCAACATATCATACTGTCTCTAATACTGTCAACCTATCATACTGTCTAGTATCTAATACTGTCACCCTATCATACTGTCGCTAATACTGTCACCCTATCATACTGTCTCTAATACTGTCACCCTATCATACTGTCTAGTCTCTAATACTGTCACCCTATCATACTGTCTCTAATACTGTCACCCTATCATACTGTCTCTAATACTGTCACCCTATCATACTGTCTAGTCTATAATACTGTCACCCTATCATACTGTCTAGTCTCTAATAATGTCAACCTATCATACTGTCTCTAATACTGTCACCCTATCATACTGTCTAGTCTATAATACTGTCACCCTATCATACTGTCTGGTCTCTAATACTGTCACCCTATCATACTGTCTGGTCTCTAATACTGTCACCCTATCATACTGTCTAGTCTCTAATACTGTCACCCTATCATACTGTCTAGTCTATAATACTGTCACCCTATCATTCTGTCTAGTCTCTAATACTGTCACCCTATCATACTGTCTCTAATACTGTCACCCTATCTTACTGTCTAGTCTCTAATACTGTCACCATATCATACTGTCTCTAATACTGTCAACCTATCATACTGTCTAGTATCTAATACTGTAACCCTATCCTACTGTCTCTAATACTGTCACCCTATCATACTGTCTCTAATACTGTCACCCTATCATACTGTCTCTAATACTGTCAACCTATCATCCTGTCTAGTATCTAATACTGTCACCCTATCATACTGTCTCTAATACTGTCACCATATCATACTCTCTCTAATACTGTCAACCTATCATACTATATCTAATACTGTCACCCTATCATACTGTCTAGTCTCTAATACTGTCACCCTATCATACTGTCTCTAATACTGTCACCCTATCATACTGTCTCTAATACTGTCACCCTATCATACTGTCTCTAATACTGTCACCATATCATACTGTCTCTAATACTGTCAACCTATCATACTGTCTAGTCTCTAATACTGTCACCCTATCATACTGTCTAGTCTCTAATACTGTCACCCTATCATACTGTCTCTAATACTGTCAACCTATCATACTGTCTTTAATACTGTCACCCTATCATACTGTCTAGTCTCTAATACTGTCACCCTATTATACTGTCTAGTCTGTAATACTGTCACCCTATCATACTGTCTCTAATACTGTCACCCTATCATACTGTCTAGTCTCTAATACTATCACCCTATCATACTGTCTCTAATACTGTCACCCTATCATACTGTCTAGTCTCTAATACTGTCACCCTATCATACTGTCTCTAATACTGTCACCCTATCATACTGTCTAGTCTCTAATACTGTCACCCTATCATACTGTCTCTAATACTGTCACCATATCATACTGTCTAGTCTCTAATACTGTCACCCTATCATACTGTCTCTAATACTGTCACCCTAAAATACTGTCTCTACTACTGTCACCCTATCATACTGTCTAGTCTATAATACTGTCACCCTATCATACTGTCTAGTCTCTAATACTGTCACCCTATCATACTGTCTAGTCTCTAATACTGTCACCCTATCATAATGTCTAGTCTATAATACTGTCACACTATCATACTGTCTAGTCTATAATACTGTCACCCTATCATACTGTCTGGTTTCTAATACTGTCACCCTATCATACTGTCTGGTCTCTAATACTGTCACCCTATCATACTGTCTAGTCTCTAATACTGTCACCCTATCATACTGTCTAGTCTATAATACTGTCAACCTATCATACTGTCTCTAATACTGTCACCCTATCATACTGTCTCTAATACTGTCACCCTATCATACTGTCTGTAATACTGTCACCCTATCATACTGTCTAGTCTCTAATACTGTCACCCTATCATACTGTCTCTAATACTGTCAACCTATCATACTGTCTAGTCTCTAATACTGTCACCCTATCATACTGTCTAGTCTCTAATACTGTCACCCTATCATACTGTCTCTAATACTGTCAACATATCATATTGTCTTTAATAATGTCACCCTATCATACTGTCTAGTCTCTAATACTGTCACCCTATCATACTGTCTCTAACACTGTCACCCTATCATACTGTCTCTGATACTGTCAACCTATCATACTGTCTCTAATACTGTCACCCTATCATACTGTCTAGTCTCTAATACTGTCACCCTATCATACTGTCTCTAATACTGTCACCCTATCATACTGTCTCTAATACTGTCAACCTATCATACTGTCTCTAATACTGTCAACCTATCATACTGTCTAGTATCTAATACTGTCACCCTATCATACTGTCACTAATACTGTCACCCTATCATACTGTCTCTAATACTGTCACCCTATCATACTGTCTCTAATACTGTCACCCTATCATACTGTCTAGTCTCTAATACTGTCACCCTATCATACTGTCTCTAATACTGTCACCCTATCATACTGTCTCTAATACTGTCACCCTATCATACTGTCTAGTCTATAATACTGTCACCCTATCATACTGTCTAGTCTCTAATAATGTCAACCTATCATACTGTCTCTAATACTGTCAACCTATCATACTGTCTCTAATACTGTCACCCTATCATACTGTCTAGTCTCTAATACTATCACCCTATCATACTGTCTCTAATACTGTCACCCTATCATACTGTCTAGTCTCTAATACTGTCACCCTATCATACTGTCTAGTCTCTAATACTGTCACCCTATCATACTGTCTCTAATACTGTCACCCTATCATACTGTCTCTAATACTGTCAACCTATCATACTGTCTCTAATACCGTCAACCTATCATACTGTCTAGTATCTAATACTGTCACCCTATCATACTGTCGCTAATACTGTCACCCTATCATACTGTCTCTAATACTGTCACCTTATTATACTGTCTCTAATACTGTCACCCTATCATACTGTCTAGTCTCTAATACTGTCACCCTATCATACTGTCTCTAATACTGTCACCCTATCATACTGTCTCTAATACTGTCACCCTATCATACTGTCTAGTCTATAATACTGTCACCCTATCATACTGACTAGTCTCTAATAATGTCAACATATCATACTGTCTCTAATACTGTCACCCTATCATACTGTCTAGTCTATAATACTGTCACCCTATCATACTGTCTGGTCTCTAATACTGTCACCCTATCATACTGTCTCTAATACTGTCACCCTATCATACTGTCTAGTCTCTAATACTGTCACCCTATCATACTGTCTCTAATACTGTCACCCTATCATACTGTCTCTAATACTGTCACCCTATCATACTGTCTGGTCTCTAATACTGTCACCCTATCATACTGTCTAGTCTCTAATACTGTCACCCTATCATACTGTCTAGTCTATAATACTGTCACCCTATCATTCTGTCTAGTCTCTAATACTGTCACCCTATCATACTGTCTCTAATACTGTCACCCTATCTTACTGTCTAGTCTCTAATACTGTCACCATATCATACTGTCTCTAATACTGTCACCCTATCATACTGTCTAGTCTCTAATACTGTCACCCTATCATACTGTCTCTAATACCGTCAACCTATCATACTGTCTAGTATCTAATACTGTAACCCTATCCTACTGTCTCTAATACTGTCACCCTATCATACTGTCTCTAATACTGTCACCCTATCATACTGTCTCTAATACTGTCAACCTATCATCCTGTCTAGTATCTAATACTGTCACCCTATCATACTGTCTCTAATACTGTCACCCTATCATACTCTCTCTAATACTGTCAACCTATCATACTTTATCTAATACTGTCACCCTATCATACTGTCTAGTCTCTAATACTGTCACCCTATCATACTGTCTCTAATACTGTCACCCTATCATACTGTCTCTAATACTGTCACCCTATCATACTGTCTCTAATACTGTCACCATATCATACTGTCTCTAATACTGTCAACCTATCATACTGTCTAGTCTCTAATACTGTCACCCTATCATACTGTCTAGTCTCTAATACTGTCACCCTATCATACTGTCTCTAATACTGTCAACCTATCATACTGTCTTTAATACTGTCACCCTATCATACTGTCTAGTCTCTAATACTGTCACCCTATTATACTGTCTAGTCTCTAATACTGTCACCCTATCATACTGTCTCTAATACTGTCACCCTATCATACTGTCTAGTCTCTAATACTGTCACCCTATCATACTGTCTCTAATACTGTCACCCTATCATACTGTCTAGTCTCTAATACTATCACCCTATCATACTGTCTCTAATACTGTCACCCTATCATACTGTCTAGTCTCTAATACTGTCACCCTATCATACTGTCTCTAATACTGTCACCCTATCATACTGTCTAGTCTCTAATACTGTCACCCTATCATACTGTCTCTAATACTGTCACCCTATCATACTGTCTAGTCTCTAATACTGTCACCCTATCATACTGTCTCTAATACTGTCACCCTAAAATACTGTCTCTACTACTGTCACCCTATCATACTGTCTAGTCTATAATACTGTCACCCTATCATACTGTCTAGTCTCTAATACTGTCACCCTATCATACTGTCTAGTCTCTAATACTGTCACCCTATCATACTGTCTAGTCTATAATACTGTCACCCTATCATACTGTCTAGTCTATAATACTGTCACCCTATCATACTGTCTGGTTTCTAATACTGTCACAATATCATACTGTCTGGTCTCTAATACTGTCACCCTATCATACTGTCTAGTCTCTAATACTGTCACCCTATCATACTGTCTAGTCTATAATACTGTCACCCTATCATACTGTCTCTAATACTGTCACCCTATCATACTGTCTCTAATACTGTCACCCTATCATACTGTCTGTAATACTGTCACCCTATCATACTGTCTAGTCTCTAATACTGTCACCCTATCATACTGTCTCTAATACTGTCAACCTATCATACTGTCTAGTCTCTAATACTGTCACCCTATCATACTGTCTAGTCTCTAATACTGTCACACTATCATACTGTCTCTAATACTGTCAACATATCATATTGTCTTTAATAATGTCACCCTATCATACTGTCTAGTCTCTAATACTGTCACCCTATCATACTGTCTCTAACACTGTCACCCTATCATACTGTCTCTAATACTGTCAACCTATCATACTGTCTCTAATACTGTCACCCTATCATACTGTCTAGTCTCTAATACTATCACCCTATCATACTGTCTCTAATACTGTCACCCTATCATACTGTCTAGTCTCTAATAATGTCACCCTATCATATTGTCTAGTCTCTAATACTGTCACCCTATCATACTGTCTCTAATACTGTCACCCTATCATACTGTCTCTAATACTGTCAACCTATCATACTGTCTCTAATACTGTCAACCTATCATACTGTCTAGTATCTAATACTGTCACCCTATCATACTGTCACTAATACTGTCACCCTATCATACTGTCTCTAATACTGTCACCCTATCATACTGTCTCTAATACTGTCACCCTATCATACTGTCTAGTCTCTAATACTGTCACCCTATCATACTGTCTCTAATACTGTCACCCTATCATACTGTCTCTAATACTGTCACCCTATCATACTGTCTCTAATACTGTCACCCTATCATACTGTCTCTAATACTGTCACCCTATCATACTTTATCTAATACTGTCACCCTATCATACTGTCTAGTCTCTAATACTGTCACCCTATCATACTGTCTCTAATACTGTCACCCTATCATACTGTCTCTAATACTGTCACCCTATCATACTGTCTCTAATACTGTCACCATATCATACTGTCTCTAATACTGTCAACCTATCATACTGTCTAGTCTCTAATACTGTCACCCTATCATACTGTCTAGTCTCTAATACTGTCACCCTATCATACTGTCTCTAATACTGTCAACCTATCATACTGTCTTTAATACTGTCACCCTATCATACTGTCTAGTCTCTAATACTGTCACCCTATCATACTGTCTAGTCTCTAATACTGTCACCCTATCATTCTGTCTCTAATACTGTCACCCTATCATACTGTCTAGTCTCTAATACTATCACCCTATCATACTGTCTCTAATACTGTCACCCTATCATACTGTCTAGTCTCTAATACTGTCACCCTATCATACTGTCTCTAATACTGTCACCCTATCATACTGTCTAGTCTCTAATACTGTCACCCTATCATACTGTCTCTAATACTGTCACCCTATCATACTGTCTAGTCTCTAATACTGTCACCCTATCATACTGTCTCTAATACTGTCACCCTAAAATACTGTCTCTACTACTGTCACCCTATCATACTGTCTAGTCTATAATACTGTCACCCTATCATACTGTCTAGTCTCTAATACTGTCACCCTATCATACTGTCTAGTCTCTAATACTGTCACCCTATCATACTGTCTAGTCTATAATACTGTCACCCTATCATACTGTCTAGTCTATAATACTGTCACCCTATCATACTGTCTGGTTTCTAATACTGTCACAATATCATACTGTCTGGTCTCTAATACTGTCACCCTATCAAACTGTCTAGTCTCTAATACTGTCACCCTATCATACTGTCTAGTCTATAATACTGTCACCCTATCATACTGTCTCTAATACTGTCACCCTATCATACTGTCTCTAATACTGTCACCCTATCATACTGTCTGTAATACTGTCACCCTATCATACTGTCTAGTCTCTAATACTGTCACCCTATCATACTGTCTCTAATACTGTCAACCTATCATACTGTCTAGTCTCTAATACTGTCACCCTATCATACTGTCTAGTCTCTAATACTGTCACACTATCATACTGTCTCTAATACTGTCAACATATCATATTGTCTTTAATAATGTCACCCTATCATACTGTCTAGTCTCTAATACTGTCACCCTATCATACTGTCTCTAACACTGTCACCCTATCATACTGTCTCTAATACTGTCAACCTATCATACTGTCTCTAATACTGTCACCCTATCATACTGTCTAGTCTCTAATACTATCACCCTATCATACTGTCTCTAATACTGTCACCCTATCATACTGTCTAGTCTCTAATACTGTCACCCTATCATACTGTCTAGTCTATAATACTGTCACCCTATCATACTGTCTAGTCTATAATACTGTCACCCTATCATACTGTCTGGTTTCTAATACTGTCACAATATCATACTGTCTGGTCTCTAATACTGTCACCCTATCATACTGTCTAGTCTCTAATACTGTCACCCTATCATACTGTCTAGTCTATAATACTGTCACCCTATCATACTGTCTCTAATACTGTCACCCTATCATACTGTCTCTAATACTGTCACCCTATCATACTGTCTGCAATACTGTCACCCTATCATACTGTCTAGTCTCTAATACTGTCACCCTATCATACTGTCTCTAATACTGTCAACCTATCATACTGTCTAGTCTCTAATACTGTCACCCTATCATACTGTCTAGTCTCTAATACTGTCACACTATCATACTGTCTCTAATACTGTCAACATATCATATTGTCTTTAATAATGTCACCCTATCATACTGTCTAGTCTCTAATACTGTCACCCTATCATACTGTCTCTAACACTGTCACCCTATCATACTGTCTCTAATACTGTCAACCTATCATACTGTCTCTAATACTGTCACCCTATCATACTGTCTAGTCTCTAATACTATCACCCTATCATACTGTCTCTAATACTGTCACCCTATCATACTGTCTAGTCTCTAATACTGTCACCCTATCATACTGTCTAGTCTCTAATACTGTCACCCTATCATACTGTCTCTAATACTGTCACCCTATCATACTGTCTCTAATACTGTCAACCTATCATACTGTCTCTAATACTGTCAACCTATCATACTGTCTAGTATCTAATACTGTCACCCTATCATACTGTCACTAATACTGTCACCCTATCATACTGTCTCTAATACTGTCACCCTATCATACTGTCTCTAATACTGTCACCCTATCATACTGTCTAGTCTCTAATACTGTCACCCTATCATACTGTCTCTAATACTGTCACCCTATCATACTGTCTCTAATACTGTCACCCTATCATACTGTCTAGTCTATAATACTGTCACCCTATCATACTGTCTAGTCTCTAATAATGTCAACCTATCATACTGTCTCTAATACTGTCACCCTATCATACTGTCTAGTCTATAATACTGTCACCCTATCATACTGTCTGGTCTCTAATACTGTCACCCTATCATACTGTCTCTAATACTGTCACCCTATCACACTGTCTGGTCTCTAATACTGTCACCCTATCATACTGTCTAGTCTCTAATACTGTCACCCTATCATACTGTCTAGTCTATAATACTGTCACCCTATCATACTGTCTAGTCTCTAATACTGTCACCCTATCATACTGTCTCTAATACTGTCACCCTATCTTACTGTCTAGTCTCTAATACTGTCACCATATCATACTGTCTCTAATACTGTCACCCTATCATACTGTCTAGTCTCTAATACTGTCACCCTATCATACTGTCTCTAATACCGTCAACCTATCATACTGTCTAGTATCTAATACTGTAACCCTATCCTACTGTCTCTAATACTGTCACCCTATCATACTGTCTCTAATACTGTCACCCTATCATACTGTCTCTAATACTGTCAACCTATCATCCTGTCTAGTATCTAATACTGTCACCCTATCATACTGTCTCTAATACTGTCACCCTATCATACTCTCTCTAATACTGTCAACCTATCATACTATATCTAATACTGTCACCCTATCATACTGTCTAGTCTCTAATACTGTCACCCTATCATACTGTCTCTAATACTGTTACAATATCATACTGTCTCTAACACTGTCACCCTATCATACTGTCTCTAATACTGTCAACCTATCATACTGTCTCTAATACTGTCACCCTATCATACTGTCTAGTCTCTAATACTATCACCCTATCATACTGTCTCTAATACTGTCACCCTATCATACTGTCTAGTCTCTAATACTGTCACCCTATCATACTGTCTAGTCTATAATACTGTCACCCTATCATACTGTCTAGTCTATAATACTGTCACCCTATCATACTGTCTGGTTTCTAATACTGTCACAATATCATACTGTCTGGTCTCTAATACTGTCACCCTATCATACTGTCTAGTCTCTAATACTGTCACCCTATCATACTGTCTAGTCTATAATACTGTCACCCTATCATACTGTCTCTAATACTGTCACCCTATCATACTGTCTCTAATACTGTCACCCTATCATACTGTCTGTAATACTGTCACCCTATCATACTGTCTAGTCTCTAATACTGTCACCCTATCATACTGTCTCTAATACTGTCAACCTATCATACTGTCTAGTCTCTAATACTGTCACCCTATCATACTGTCTAGTCTCTAATACTGTCACACTATCATACTGTCTCTAATACTGTCAACATATCATATTGTCTTTAATAATGTCACCCTATCATACTGTCTAGTCTCTAATACTGTCACCCTATCATACTGTCTCTAACACTGTCACCCTATCATACTGTCTCTAATACTGTCAACCTATCATACTGTCTCTAATACTGTCACCCTATCATACTGTCTAGTCTCTAATACTATCACCCTATCATACTGTCTCTAATACTGTCACCCTATCATACTGTCTAGTCTCTAATACTGTCACCCTATCATACTGTCTAGTCTCTAATACTGTCACCCTATCATACTGTCTCTAATACTGTCACCCTATCATACTGTCTCTAATACTGTCAACCTATCATACTGTCTCTAATACTGTCAACCTATCATACTGTCTAGTATCTAATACTGTCACCCTATCATACTGTCACTAATACTGTCACCCTATCATACTGTCTCTAATACTGTCACCCTATCATACTGTCTCTAATACTGTCACCCTATCATACTGTCTAGTCTCTAATACTGTCACCCTATCATACTGTCTCTAATACTGTCACCCTATCATACTGTCTCTAATACTGTCACCCTATCATACTGTCTAGTCTATAATACTGTCACCCTATCATACTGTCTAGTCTCTAATAATGTCAACCTATCATACTGTCTCTAATACTGTCACCCTATCATACTGTCTAGTCTATAATACTGTCACCCTATCATACTGTCTGGTCTCTAATACTGTCACCCTATCATACTGTCTCTAATACTGTCACCCTATCACACTGTCTGGTCTCTAATACTGTCACCCTATCATACTGTCTAGTCTCTAATACTGTCACCCTATCATACTGTCTAGTCTATAATACTGTCACCCTATCATACTGTCTAGTCTCTAATACTGTCACCCTATCATACTGTCTCTAATACTGTCACCCTATCTTACTGTCTAGTCTCTAATACTGTCACCATATCATACTGTCTCTAATACTGTCACCCTATCATACTGTCTAGTCTCTAATACTGTCACCCTATCATACTGTCTAGTCTCTAATACTGTCACCCTATCATACTGTCTCTAATACTGTCACCCTATCATACTGTCTCTAATACTGTCAACCTATCATACTGTCTCTAATACTGTCAACCTATCATACTGTCTAGTATCTAATACTGTCACCCTATCATACTGTCACTAATACTGTCACCCTATCATACTGTCTCTAATACTGTCACCCTATCATACTGTCTCTAATACTGTCACCCTATCATACTGTCTAGTCTCTAATACTGTCACCCTATCATACTGTCTCTAATACTGTCACCCTATCATACTGTCTCTAATACTGTCACCCTATCATACTGTCTAGTCTATAATACTGTCACCCTATCATACTGTCTAGTCTCTAATAATGTCAACCTATCATACTGTCTCTAATACTGTCACCCTATCATACTGTCTAGTCTATAATACTGTCACCCTATCATACTGTCTGGTCTCTAATACTGTCACCCTATCATACTGTCTCTAATACTGTCACCCTATCACACTGTCTGGTCTCTAATACTGTCACCCTATCATACTGTCTAGTCTCTAATACTGTCACCCTATCATACTGTCTAGTCTATAATACTGTCACCCTATCATACTGTCTAGTCTCTAATACTGTCACCCTATCATACTGTCTCTAATACTGTCACCCTATCTTACTGTCTAGTCTCTAATACTGTCACCATATCATACTGTCTCTAATACTGTCACCCTATCATACTGTCTAGTCTCTAATACTGTCACCCTATCATACTGTCTCTAATACCGTCAACCTATCATACTGTCTAGTATCTAATACTGTAACCCTATCCTACTGTCTCTAATACTGTCACCCTATCATACTGTCTCTAATACTGTCACCCTATCATACTGTCTCTAATACTGTCAACCTATCATCCTGTCTAGTATCTAATACTGTCACCCTATCATACTGTCTCTAATACTGTCACCCTATCATACTCTCTCTAATACTGTCAACCTATCATACTATATCTAATACTGTCACCCTATCATACTGTCTAGTCTCTAATACTGTCACCCTATCATACTGTCTCTAATACTGTTACAATATCATACTGTCTCTAACACTGTCACCCTATCATACTGTCTCTAATACTGTCAACCTATCATACTGTCTCTAATACTGTCACCCTATCATACTGTCTAGTCTCTAATACTATCACCCTATCATACTGTCTCTAATACTGTCACCCTATCATACTGTCTAGTCTCTAATACTGTCACCCTATCATACTGTCTAGTCTATAATACTGTCACCCTATCATACTGTCTAGTCTATAATACTGTCACCCTATCATACTGTCTGGTTTCTAATACTGTCACAATATCATACTGTCTGGTCTCTAATACTGTCACCCTATCATACTGTCTAGTCTCTAATACTGTCACCCTATCATACTGTCTAGTCTATAATACTGTCACCCTATCATACTGTCTCTAATACTGTCACCCTATCATACTGTCTCTAATACTGTCACCCTATCATACTGTCTGTAATACTGTCACCCTATCATACTGTCTAGTCTCTAATACTGTCACCCTATCATACTGTCTCTAATACTGTCAACCTATCATACTGTCTAGTCTCTAATACTGTCACCCTATCATACTGTCTAGTCTCTAATACTGTCACACTATCATACTGTCTCTAATACTGTCAACATATCATATTGTCTTTAATAATGTCACCCTATCATACTGTCTAGTCTCTAATACTGTCACCCTATCATACTGTCTCTAACACTGTCACCCTATCATACTGTCTCTAATACTGTCAACCTATCATACTGTCTCTAATACTGTCACCCTATCATACTGTCTAGTCTCTAATACTATCACCCTATCATACTGTCTCTAATACTGTCACCCTATCATACTGTCTAGTCTCTAATACTGTCACCCTATCATACTGTCTAGTCTCTAATACTGTCACCCTATCATAATGTCTCTAATACTGTCACCCTATCATACTGTCTCTAATACTGTCAACCTATCATACTGTCTCTAATACTGTCAACCTATCATACTGTCTAGTATCTAATACTGTCACCCTATCATACTGTCACTAATACTGTCACCCTATCATACTGTCTCTAATACTGTCACCCTATCATACTGTCTCTAATACTGTCACCCTATCATACTGTCTAGTCTCTAATACTGTCACCCTATCATACTGTCTCTAATACTGTCACCCTATCATACTGTCTCTAATACTGTCACCCTATCATACTGTCTAGTCTATAATACTGTCACCCTATCATACTGTCTAGTCTCTAATAATGTCAACCTATCATACTGTCTCTAATACTGTCACCCTATCATACTGTCTAGTCTATAATACTGTCACCCTATCATACTGTCTGGTCTCTAATACTGTCACCCTATCATACTGTCTCTAATACTGTCACCCTATCACACTGTCTGGTCTCTAATACTGTCACCCTATCATACTGTCTAGTCTCTAATACTGTCACCCTATCATACTGTCTAGTCTATAATACTGTCACCCTATCATACTGTCTAGTCTCTAATACTGTCACCCTATCATACTGTCTCTAATACTGTCACCCTATCTTACTGTCTAGTCTCTAATACTGTCACCATATCATACTGTCTCTAATACTGTCACCCTATCATACTGTCTAGTCTCTAATACTGTCACCCTATCATACTGTCTCTAATACCGTCAACCTATCATACTGTCTAGTATCTAATACTGTAACCCTATCCTACTGTCTCTAATACTGTCACCCTATCATACTGTCTCTAATACTGTCACCCTATCATACTGTCTCTAATACTGTCAACCTATCATCCTGTCTAGTATCTAATACTGTCACCCTATCATACTGTCTCTAATACTGTCACCCTATCATACTCTCTCTAATACTGTCAACATATCATACTATATCTAATACTGTCACCCTATCATACTGTCTAGTCTCTAATACTGTCACCCTATCATACTGTCTCTAATACTGTTACAATATCATACTGTCTCTAATACTGTCAACCTATCATACTATATCTAATACTGTCACCCTATCATACTGTCTAGTCTCTAATACTGTCACCCTATAATGCTGTCTCTAATACTGTCACCCTATCATACTGTCTAGTCTCTAATACTGTCACCCTATCATACTGTCTAGTCTCTAATACTGTCACCATATCATACTTTCTAGTCTCTAATACTGTCACCCTATCATACTGACTCTAATACTGTCACTATATCATACTGTCTCTAATACTGTCACCCTATCATACTGTCTCTAATACTGTCACCCTATCATACTGTCTCTAATTCTGTCACACTATCATACTGTCTCTAATACTGTCACCCTATCATACTGTCTCTAATAATGTCACCCTATCATACTGTCTAGTCTCTAATACTGTCACCCTATCATACTGTCTCTAATACTGTCACCCTATCATACTGTCTCTAATACTGTCAACCTATCATACTGTCTCTAATACTGTCAACCTATCATACTGTCTAGTATCTAATACTGTCACCCTATCATACTGTCGCTAATACTGTCACCCTATCATACTGTCTCTAATACTGTCACCCTATCATACTGTCTCTAATACTGTCACCCTATCATACTGTCTAGTCTCTAATACTGTCACCCTATCATACTGTCTCTAATACTGTCACCCTATCATACTGTCTCTAATACTGTCACCCTATCATACTGTCTAGTCTATAATACTGTCACCCTATCATACTGTCTAGTCTCTAATAATGTCAACCTATCATACTGTCTGGTTTCTAATACTGTCACCCTATCATACTGTCTAGTCTCTAATACTGTCACCCTATCATACTGTCTCTAATACTGTCACCCTATCATACTGTCTCTAATACTGTCACTATATCATACTGTCTCTAATACTGTCACCCTATCATACTGTCTCTAATACTGTCACCCTATCATACTGTCTCTAATTCTGTCACACTATCATACTGTCTCTAATACTGTCACCCTATCATACTGTCTCTAATACTGTCACCCTATCATACTGTCTCTAATACTGTCACCCTATCATACTGTCTCTAATACTGTCAACCTATCATACTGTCTCTAATACTGTCAACCTATCATACTGTCTCTAATACTGTCACCCTATCATACTGTCTGGTCTCTAATACTGTCACCCTATCATACTGTCTAGTCTCTAATACTGTCACCCTATCATACTGTCTAGTCTATAATACTGTCACCCTATCATACTGTCTAGTCTCTAATACTGTCACCCTATCATACTGTCTCTAATACTGTCACCCTATCTTACTGTCTAGTCTCTAATACTGTCACCATATCATATTGTCTCTAATACTGTCACCCTATCATACTGTCTAGTCTCTAATACTGTCACCCTATCATACTGTCTCTAATACCGTCAACCTATCATACTGTCTAGTATCTAATACTGTAACCCTATCCTACTGTCTCTAATACTGTCACCCTATCATACTGTCTCTAATACTGTCACCCTATCATACTGTCTCTAATACTGTCAACCTATCATCCTGTCTAGTATCTAATACTGTCACCCTATCATACTGTCTCTAATACTGTCACCCTATCATACTCTCTCTAATACTGTCAACCTATCATACTATATCTAATACTGTCACCCTATCATACTGTCTAGTCTCTAATACTGTCACCCTATCATACTGTCTCTAATACTGTTACAATATCATACTGTCTCTAATACTGTCAACCTATCATACTATATCTAATACTGTCACCCTATCATACTGTCTAGTCTCTAATACTGTCACCCTATAATGCTGTCTCTAATACTGTCACCCTATCATACTGTCTAGTCTCTAATACTGTCACCCTATCATACTGTCTAGTCTCTAATACTGTCACCATATCATACTGTCTAGTCTCTAATACTGTCACCCTATCATACTGACTCTAATACTGTCACTATATCATACTGTCTCTAATACTGTCACCCTATCATACTGTCTCTAATACTGTCACCCTATCATACAGTCTCTAATTCTGTCACACTATCATACTGTCTCTAATACTGTCACCCTATCATACTGTCTCTAATAATGTCACCCTATCATACTGTCTAGTCTCTAATACTGTCACCCTATCATACTGTCTCTAATACTGTCACCCTATCATACTGTCTCTAATACTGTCAACCTATCATACTGTCTCTAATACTGTCAACCTATCATACTGTCTAGTATCTAATACTGTCACCCTATCATACTGTCGCTAATACTGTCACCCTATCATACTGTCTCTAATACTGTCACCCTATCATACTGTCTCTAATACTGTCACCCTATCATACTGTCTAGTCTCTAATACTGTCACCCTATCATACTGTCTCTAATACTGTCACCCTATCATACTGTCTCTAATACTGTCACCCTATCATACTGTCTAGTCTATAATACTGTCACCCTATCATACTGTCTAGTCTCTAATAATGTCAACCTATCATACTGTCTGGTTTCTAATACTGTCACCCTATCATACTGTCTAGTCTCTAATACTGTCACCCTATCATACTGTCTCTAATACTGTCAGCCTATCATACTGTCTCTAATACTGTCACTATATCATACTGTCTCTAATACTGTCACCATATCATACTGTCTCTAATACTGTCAACCTATCATACTGTCTCTAATACTGTCAACCTATCATACTGTCTAGTATCTAATACTGTCACCCTATCATACTGTCGCTAATACTGTCACCCTATCATACTGTCTCTAATACTGTCACCCTATCATACTGTCTCTAATACTGTCACCCTATCATACTGTCTAGTCTCTAATACTGTCACCCTATCATACTGTCTCTAATACTGTCACCCTATCATACTGTCTCTAATACTGTCACCCTATCATACTGTCTAGTCTATAATACTGTCACCCTATCATACTGTCTAGTCTCTAATAATGTCAACCTATCATACTGTCTGGTTTCTAATACTGTCACCCTATCATACTGTCTAGTCTCTAATACTGTCACCCTATCATACTGTCTCTAATACTGTCACCCTATCATACTGTCTCTAATACTGTCAACCTATCATACTGTCTCTAATACTGTCAACCTATCATACTGTCTAGTATCTAATACTGTCACCCTGTCATACTGTCACTAATACTCTCACCCTATCATACTGTCTCTAATATTGTCACCCTATCATACTGTCTCTAATACTGTCACCCTATCATATTGTCTAGTCTCTAATACTGTCACCCTATCATACTGTCTCTAATACTGTCACCCTATCATACTGTCTCTAATACTGTCACCCTATCATACTGTCTAGTCTATAATACTGTCACCCTATCATACTGTCTAGTCTCTAATAATGTCAACCTATCATACTGTCTGGTTTCTAATACTGTCACCCTATCATACTGTCTAGTCTCTAATACTGTCACCCTATCATACTGTCTCTAATACTGTCACCCTATCATACTGTCTCTAATACTGTCAACCTATCATACTGTCTCTAATACTGTCAACCTATCATACTGTCTAGTATCTAATACTGTCACCCTGTTATACTGTCACTAATACTCTCACCCTATCATACTGTCTCTAATATTGTCACCCTATCATACTGTCTCTAATACTGTCACCCTATCATACTGTCTAGTCTCTAATACTGTCACCCTATCATACTGTCTCTAATACTGTCACCCTATCATACTGTCTAGTCTCTAATTCTGTCACACTAAAATACTGACTAGTCTCTAATACTGTCACCATATCATACTGTCTAGTCTATAATACTGTCACCCTATCATACTGTCTAGTCTCTAATACTGTCACCCTATCATACTGTCTCTAATACTGTCACCCTATCTTACTGTCTAGTCTCTAATACTGTCACCATATCATACTGTCTCTAATACTGTCACCCTATCATACTGTCTAGTCTCTAATACTGTCACCCTATCATACTGTTTCTAATACCGTCAACCTATCATACTGTCTAGTATCTAATACTGTAACCCTATCCTACTGTCTCTAATACTGTCACCCTATCATACTGTCTCTAATACTGTCACCCTATCATACTGTCTCTAATACTGTCAACCTATCATCCTGTCTAGTATCTAATACTGTCACCCTATCATACTGTCTCTAATACTGTCACCCTATCATACTCTCTCTAATACTGTCAACCTATCATACTATATCTAATACTGTCACCCTATCATACTGTCTAGTCTCTAATACTGTCACCCTATCATACTGTCTCTAATACTGTTACAATATCATACTGTCTCTAATACTGTCAACCTATCATACTATATCTAATACTGTCACCCTATCATACTGTCTAGTCTCTAATACTGTCACCCTATAATGCTGTCTCTAATACTGTCACCCTATCATACTGTCTAGTCTCTAATACTGTCACCCTATCATACTGTCTAGTCTCTAATACTGTCACCATATCATACTGTCTAGTCTCTAATACTGTCACCCTATCATACTGACTCTAATACTGTCACTATATCATACTGTCTCTAATACTGTCACCCTATCATACTGTCTCTAATACTGTCACCCTATCATACTGTCTCTAATTCTGTCACACTATCATACTGTCTCTAATACTGTCACCCTATCATACTGTCTCTAATAATGTCACCCTATCATACTGTCTAGTCTCTAATACTGTCACCATATCATACTGTCTCTAATACTGTCACCCTATCATACTGTCTCTAATACTGTCAACCTATCATACTGTCTCTAATACTGTCAACCTATCATACTGTCTAGTATCTAATACTGTCACCCTATCATACTGTCGCTAATACTGTCACCCTATCATACTGTCTCTAATACTGTCACCCTATCATACTGTCTCTAATACTGTCACCCTATCATACTGTCTAGTCTCTAATACTGTCACCCTATCATACTGTCTCTAATACTGTCACCCTATCATACTGTCTCTAATACTGTCACCCTATCATACTGTCTAGTCTATAATACTGTCACCCTATCATACTGTCTAGTCTCTAATAATGTCAACCTATCATACTGTCTGGTTTCTAATACTGTCACCCTATCATACTGTCTAGTCTCTAATACTGTCACCCTATCATACTGTCTCTAATACTGTCACCCTATCATACTGTCTCTAATACTGTCACCCTATCATACTGTCTCTAATACTGTCACCCTATCATACTGTCTCTAATTCTGTCACACTATCATACTGTCTCTAATACTGTCACCCTATCATACTGTCTCTAATACTGTCACCCTATCATACTGTCTCTAATACTGTCACCCTATCATACTGTCTCTAATACTGTCAACCTATCATACTGTCTCTAATACTGTCAACCTATCATACTGTCTCTAATACTGTCACCCTATCATACTGTCTGGTCTCTAATACTGTCACCCTATCATACTGTCTAGTCTCTAATACTGTCACCCTATCATACTGTCTAGTCTATAATACTGTCACCCTATCATACTGTCTAGTCTCTAATACTGTCACCCTATCATACTGTCTCTAATACTGTCACCCTATCTTACTGTCTAGTCTCTAATACTGTCACCATATCATACTGTCTCTAATACTGTCACCCTATCATACTGTCTAGTCTCTAATACTGTCACCCTATCATACTGTCTCTAATACCGTCAACCTATCATACTGTCTAGTATCTAATACTGTAACCCTATCCTACTGTCTCTAATACTGTCACCCTATCATACTGTCTCTAATACTGTCACCCTATCATACTGTCTCTAATACTGTCAACCTATCATCCTGTCTAGTATCTAATACTGTCACCCTATCATACTGTCTCTAATACTGTCACCCTATCATACTCTCTCTAATACTGTCAACCTATCATACTATATCTAATACTGTCACCCTATCATACTGTCTAGTCTCTAATACTGTCACCCTATCATACTGTCTCTAATACTGTTACAATATCATACTGTCTCTAATACTGTCAACCTATCATACTATATCTAATACTGTCACCCTATCATACTGTCTAGTCTCTAATACTGTCACCCTATAATGCTGTCTCTAATACTGTCACCCTATCATACTGTCTAGTCTCTAATACTGTCACCCTATCATACTGTCTAGTCTCTAATACTGTCACCATATCATACTGTCTAGTCTCTAATACTGTCACCCTATCATACTGACTCTAATACTGTCACTATATCATACTGTCTCTAATACTGTCACCCTATCATACTGTCTCTAATACTGTCACCCTATCATACTGTCTCTAATTCTGTCACACTATCATACTGTCTCTAATACTGTCACCCTATCATACTGTCTCTAATAATGTCACCCTATCATACTGTCTAGTCTCTAATACTGTCACCCTATCATACTGTCTCTAATACTGTCACCCTATCATACTGTCTCTAATACTGTCAACCTATCATACTGTCTCTAATACTGTCAACCTATCATACTGTCTAGTATCTAATACTGTCACCCTATCATACTGTCGCTAATACTGTCACCCTATCATACTGTCTCTAATACTGTCACCCTATCATACTGTCTCTAATACTGTCACCCTATCATACTGTCTAGTCTCTAATACTGTCACCCTATCATACTGTCTCTAATACTGTCACCCTATCATACTGTCTCTAATACTGTCACCCTATCATACTGTCTAGTCTATAATACTGTCACCCTATCATACTGTCTAGTCTCTAATAATGTCAACCTATCATACTGTCTGGTTTCTAATACTGTCACCCTATCATACTGTCTAGTCTCTAATACTGTCACCCTATCATACTGTCTCTAATACTGTCACCCTATCATACTGTCTCTAATACTGTCACTATATCATACTGTCTCTAATACTGTCACCCTATCATACTGTCTCTAATACTGTCAACCTATCATACTGTCTCTAATACTGTCAACCTATCATACTGTCTAGTATCTAATACTGTCACCCTATCATACTGTCGCTAATACTGTCACCCTATCATACTGTCTCTAATACTGTCACCCTATCATACTGTCTCTAATACTGTCACCCTATCATACTGTCTAGTCTCTAATACTGTCACCCTATCATACTGTCTCTAATACTGTCACCCTATCATACTGTCTCTAATACTGTCACCCTATCATACTGTCTAGTCTATAATACTGTCACCCTATCATACTGTCTAGTCTCTAATAATGTCAACCTATCATACTGTCTGGTTTCTAATACTGTCACCCTATCATACTGTCTAGTCTCTAATACTGTCACCCTATCATACTGTCTCTAATACTGTCACCCTATCATACTGTCTCTAATACTGTCAACCTATCATACTGTCTCTAATACTGTCAACCTATCATACTGTCTAGTATCTAATACTGTCACCCTGTCATACTGTCACTAATACTCTCACCCTATCATACTGTCTCTAATATTGTCACCCTATCATACTGTCTCTAATACTGTCACCCTATCATATTGTCTAGTCTCTAATACTGTCACCCTATCATACTGTCTCTAATACTGTCACCCTATCATACTGTCTCTAATACTGTCACCCTATCATACTGTCTAGTCTATAATACTGTCACCCTATCATACTGTCTAGTCTCTAATAATGTCAACCTATCATACTGTCTGGTTTCTAATACTGTCACCCGATCTTAATGTCTAGTCTCTAATACTGTCACCCTATCATACTGTCTCTAATACTGTCACCCTATCATACTGTCTCTAATACTGTCACCCTATCATACTGTCTAGTCTATAATACTGTCACCCTATCATACTGTCTAGTCTCTAATAATGTCAACCTATCATACTGTCTGGTTTCTAATACTGTCACCCTATCATACTGTCTAGTCTCTAATACTGTCACCCTATCATACTGTCTCTAATACTGTCACCCTATCATACTGTCTCTAATACTGTCAACCTATCATACTGTCTCTAATACTGTCAACCTATCATACTGTCTAGTATCTAATACTGTCACCCTGTCATACTGTCACTAATACTCTCACCCTATCATACTGTCTCTAATATTGTCACCCTATCATACTGTCTCTAATACTGTCACCCTATCATACTGTCTAGTCTCTAATACTGTCACCCTATCATACTGTCTCTAATACTGTCACCCTATCATACTGTCTCTAATACTGTCACCCTATCATACTGTCTAGTCTATAATACTGTCACCCTATCATACTGTCTAGTCTCTAATAATGTCAACCTATCATACTGTCTGGTTTCTAATACTGTCACCCGATCTTAATGTCTAGTCTCTAATACTGTCACCCTATCATACTGTCTCTAATACTGTCACCCTATCATACTGTCTTTAATACTGTCACCCAATCATACTGTCTAGTCTCTAATACTGTCACCCTATCATACTGTCTAGTCTCTAATACTGTCACCCTATCATACTGTCTCTAATACTGTCACCCTATCATACTGTCTAGTCTCTAATTCTGTCACACTAAAATACTGACTAGTCTCTAATACTGTCACCATATCATACTGTCTAGTCTCTAATTCTGTCACACTAAAATACTGACTAGTCTCTAATACTGTCACCCTATCATACTGTCTAGTCTCTAATACTGTCACCCTATCATACTGTCTCTAATACTGTCACCCTATCATACTGTCTCTAATACTGTCACCCTATCATACTGTCTCTAATACTGTCACCATATCATACTGCCTCTAATACTGTCAACCTATCATACTGTCTAGTCTCTAATACTGTCACCCTATCATACTGTCTAGTCTCTAATACTGTCACCCTATCATACTGTCTCTAATACTGTCAACCTATCATACTGTCTTTAATACTGTCACCCTATCATACTGTCTAGTCTCTAATACTGTCACCCTATCATACTGTCTCTAATACTGTCACCCTATCATACTGTCTTTAATACTGTCACCCTATCATACTGTCTTTAATACTGTCACCCTATCATACTGTCTAGTCTCTAATACTGTCACCCTATCATACTGTCTCTAATACTGTCACCCTATCATACTGTCTAGTCTCTAATACTGTCACCCTATCATACTGTCTCTAATACTGTCACCCTATCATACTGTCTCTAATACTGTCAACCTATCATACTGTCTCTAATACTGTCAACCTATCATACTGTCTAGTATCTAATACTGTCACCCTATCATACTGTCGCTAATACTGTCACCCTATCATACTGTCTCTAATACTGTCACCCTATCATACTGTCTCTAATACTGTCACCCTATCATACTGTCTAGTCTCTAATACTGTCACCCTATCATACTGTCTCTAATACTGTCACCCTATCATACTGTCTCTAATACTGTCACCCTATCATACTGTCTAGTCTATAATACTGTCACCCTATCATACTGTCTAGTCTCTAATAATGTCAACCTATCATACTGTCTGGTTTCTAATACTGTCACCCTATCATACTGTCTAGTCTCTAATACTGTCACCCTATCATACTGTCTCTAATACTGTCACCCTATCATACTGTCTCTAATACTGTCACTATATCATACTGTCTCTAATACTGTCACCCTATCATACTGTCTCTAATACTGTCAACCTATCATACTGTCTCTAATACTGTCAACCTATCATACTGTCTAGTATCTAATACTGTCACCCTATCATACTGTCGCTAATACTGTCACCCTATCATACTGTCTCTAATACTGTCACCCTATCATACTGTCTCTAATACTGTCACCCTATCATACTGTCTAGTCTCTAATACTGTCACCCTATCATACTGTCTCTAATACTGTCACCCTATCATACTGTCTCTAATACTGTCACCCTATCATACTGTCTAGTCTATAATACTGTCACCCTATCATACTGTCTAGTCTCTAATAATGTCAACCTATCATACTGTCTGGTTTCTAATACTGTCACCCTATCATACTGTCTAGTCTCTAATACTGTCACCCTATCATACTGTCTCTAATACTGTCACCCTATCATACTGTCTCTAATACTGTCAACCTATCATACTGTCTCTAATACTGTCAACCTATCATACTGTCTAGTATCTAATACTGTCACCCTGTCATACTGTCACTAATACTCTCACCCTATCATACTGTCTCTAATATTGTCACCCTATCATACTGTCTCTAATACTGTCACCCTATCATATTGTCTAGTCTCTAATACTGTCACCCTATCATACTGTCTCTAATACTGTCACCCTATCATACTGTCTCTAATACTGTCACCCTATCATACTGTCTAGTCTATAATACTGTCACCCTATCATACTGTCTAGTCTCTAATAATGTCAACCTATCATACTGTCTGGTTTCTAATACTGTCACCCGATCTTAATGTCTAGTCTCTAATACTGTCACCCTATCATACTGTCTCTAATACTGTCACCCTATCATACTGTCTCTAATACTGTCACCCTATCATACTGTCTAGTCTATAATACTGTCACCCTATCATACTGTCTAGTCTCTAATAATGTCAACCTATCATACTGTCTGGTTTCTAATACTGTCACCCTATCATACTGTCTAGTCTCTAATACTGTCACCCTATCATACTGTCTCTAATACTGTCACCCTATCATACTGTCTCTAATACTGTCAACCTATCATACTGTCTCTAATACTGTCAACCTATCATACTGTCTAGTATCTAATACTGTCACCCTGTCATACTGTCACTAATACTCTCACCCTATCATACTGTCTCTAATATTGTCACCCTATCATACTGTCTCTAATACTGTCACCCTATCATACTGTCTAGTCTCTAATACTGTCACCCTATCATACTGTCTCTAATACTGTCACCCTATCATACTGTCTCTAATACTGTCACCCTATCATACTGTCTAGTCTATAATACTGTCACCCTATCATACTGTCTAGTCTCTAATAATGTCAACCTATCATACTGTCTGGTTTCTAATACTGTCACCCGATCTTAATGTCTAGTCTCTAATACTGTCACCCTATCATACTGTCTCTAATACTGTCACCCTATCATACTGTCTTTAATACTGTCACCCAATCATACTGTCTAGTCTCTAATACTGTCACCCTATCATACTGTCTAGTCTCTAATACTGTCACCCTATCATACTGTCTCTAATACTGTCACCCTATCATACTGTCTAGTCTCTAATTCTGTCACACTAAAATACTGACTAGTCTCTAATACTGTCACCATATCATACTGTCTAGTCTCTAATTCTGTCACACTAAAATACTGACTAGTCTCTAATACTGTCACCCTATCATACTGTCTAGTCTCTAATACTGTCACCCTATCATACTGTCTCTAATACTGTCACCCTATCATACTGTCTCTAATACTGTCACCCTATCATACTGTCTCTAATACTGTCACCATATCATACTGCCTCTAATACTGTCAACCTATCATACTGTCTAGTCTCTAATACTGTCACCCTATCATACTGTCTAGTCTCTAATACTGTCACCCTATCATACTGTCTCTAATACTGTCAACCTATCATACTGTCTTTAATACTGTCACCCTATCATACTGTCTAGTCTCTAATACTGTCACCCTATCATACTGTCTCTAATACTGTCACCCTATCATACTGTCTTTAATACTGTCACCCTATCATACTGTCTTTAATACTGTCACCCTATCATACTGTCTAGTCTCTAATACTGTCACCCTATCATACTGTCTCTAATACTGTCACCCTATCATACTGTCTAGTCTCTAATACTATCACCCTATCATACTGTCTCTAATACTGTCACCCTATCATACTGTCTAGTCTCTAATACTGTCACCCTATCATACTGTCTCTAATACTGTCACCCTATCATACTGTCTAGTCTCTAATACTGTCACCCTATCATACTGTCTCTAATACTGTCAACCTATCATACTGTCTCTAATACTGTCAACCTATCATACTGTCTAGTATCTAATACTGTCACCCTATCATACTGTCGCTAATACTGTCACCCTATCATACTGTCTCTAATACTGTCACCCTATCATACTGTCTCTAATACTTTCACCCTATCATACTGTCTAGTCTCTAATACTGTCACCCTATCATACTGTCTCTAATACTGTCACCCTATCATACTGTCTCTAATACTTTCACCCTATCATACTATCTAGTCTATAATACTGTCACCCTATCATACTGTCTAGTCTCTAATAATGTCAACCTATCATACTGTCTGGTTTCTAATACTGTCACCCTATCATACTGTCTAGTCTCTAATACTGTCACCCTATCATACTGTCTCTAATACTGTCACCCTATCATACTGTCTCTAATACTGTCAACCTATCATACTGTCTCTAATACTGTCAACCTATCATACTGTCTAGTATCTAATACTGTCACCCTATCATACTGTCACTAATACTGTCACCCTATCATACTGTCTCTAATACTGTCACCCTATCATACTGTCTCTAATACTGTCACCCTATCATACTGTCTAGTCTCTAATACTGTCACCCTATCATACTGTCTCTAATACTGTCACCCTATCATACTGTCTCTAATACTGTCACCCTAACATACTGTCTAGTCTATAATACTGTCACCCTATCATACTGTCTAGTCTCTAATAATGTCAACCTATCATACTGTCTGGTTTCTAATACTGTCACCCGATCTTAATGTCTAGTCTCTAATACTGTCACCCTATCATACTGTCTTTAATACTGTCACCCTATCATACTGTCTAGTCTCTAATACTGTCACCCTATCATACTGTCTCTAATACTGTCACCCTATCATACTGTCTTTAATACTGTCACCCTATCATACTGTCTAGTCTCTAATACTGTCACCCTATCATACTGTCTAGTCTCTAATACTGTCACCCTATCATACTGTCTCTAATACTGTCACCCTATCATACTGTCTAGTCTCTAATTCTGTCACACTAAAATACTGTCTAGTCTCTAATACTGTCACCCTATCATACTGTCTCTAATACTGTCACCCTATCATACTGTCTCTAATACTGTCACCCTATCATACTGTCTAGTCTCTAATACTGTCACCATATCATACTGTCTCTAATACTGTCAACCTATCATACTGTCTAGTCTCTAATATTGTCACCCTATCATACTGTCTAGTCTCTAATACTGTCACCCTATCATACTGTCTAGTCTCTAATACTGTCACCCTATTATACTGTCTAGTCTCTAATACTGTCACCCTATCATACTGTCTCTAATACTGTCACCCTATCATACTGTCTAGTCTCTAATACTGTCACCCTATCATACTGTCTCTAATACTGTCACCCTATCATACTGTCTAGTCTCTAATACTATCACCCTATCATACTGTCTCTAATACTGTCACCCTATCATACTGTCTAGTCTCTAATACTGTCACCCTATCATACTGTCTCTAATACTGTCACCCTATCATACTGTCTAGTCTCTAATACTGTCACCCTATCATACTGTCTCTAATACTGTCACCCTATCATACTGTCTAGTCTCTAATACTGTCACCCTATCATACTGTCTCTAATACTGTCACCCTATCATACTGTCTCTAATACTGGCAACCTATCATACTGTCTCTAATACTCTCAAACCTATCATACTGTCTAGTATCTAATACTGTCAACCTATCATACTGTCGCTAATACTGTCACCCTATCATACTGTCTCTAATACTGTCACCCTATCATACTGTTTAGTCTCTAATACTGTCACCCTATCATACTGTCTCTAATACTGTCACCCTATCATACTGTCTAGTCTCTAATACTGTCGCCCTATCATAATGTCTCTAATACTGTCACCCTATCATACTGTCTCTAATACTGTCACCCTATCATACTGTCTAGTCTATAAAACTGTCACCCTATCATACTGTCTAGTCTCTAATAATGTCAACCTATCATACTGTCTGGTTTCTAATACTGTCACCCGATCTTACTGTCTAGTCTCTAATACTGTCACCCTATAATACTGTCTCTAATACTGTCACCCTATCATACTGTCTTTAATACTGTCACCCTATCATACTGTCTAGTCTCTAATACTGTCACCCTATCATACTGTGTAGTCTCTAATACTGTCACCCTATCATACTGTCTCTAATACTGTCACCCTAACATACTGTCTAGTCTCTAATTCTGTCACACTAACATACTGTCTAGTCTCTAATACTGTCACCCTATCATACTGTCTAGTCTCTAATACTGTCACCCTATCATACTGTCTCCAATACTGTCACCCTATCATACTGTCTTTAATACTGTCACCCTATCATACTGTCTCTAATACTGTCACCCTATCATACTGTCTCTAATACTGTCACCCTATCATACTGTCTCTAATACTGTCACCATATCATACTGCCTCTAATACTGTCAACCTATCATACTGTCTAGTCTCTAATACTGTCACCCTATCATACTGTCTAGTCTCTAATACTGTCACCCTATCATACTGTCTCTAATACTGTCAACCTATCATACTGTCTTTAATACTGTCACCCTATCATACTGTCTAGTCTCTAATACTGTCACCCTATCATACTGTCTCTAATACTGTCACCCTATCATACTGTCTTTAATACTGTCACCCTATCATACTGTCTTTAATACTGTCACCCTATCATACTGTCTAGTCTCTAATACTGTCACCCTATCATACTGTCTCTAATACTGTCACCCTATCATACTGTCTAGTCTCTAATACTATCACCCTATCATACTGTCTCTAATACTGTCACCCTATCATACTGTCTAGTCTCTAATACTGTCACCCTATCATACTGTCTCTAATACTGTCACCCTATCATACTGTCTAGTCTCTAATACTGTCACCCTATCATACTGTCTCTAATACTGTCAACCTATCATACTGTCTCTAATACTGTCAACCTATCATACTGTCTAGTATCTAATACTGTCACCCTATCATACTGTCGCTAATACTGTCACCCTATCATACTGTCTCTAATACTGTCACCCTATCATACTGTCTCTAATACTTTCACCCTATCATACTGTCTAGTCTCTAATACTGTCACCCTATCATACTGTCTCTAATACTGTCACCCTATCATACTGTCTCTAATACTTTCACCCTATCATACTATCTAGTCTATAATACTGTCACCCTATCATACTGTCTAGTCTCTAATAATGTCAACCTATCATACTGTCTGGTTTCTAATACTGTCACCCTATCATACTGTCTAGTCTCTAATACTGTCACCCTATCATACTGTCTCTAATACTGTCACCCTATCATACTGTCTCTAATACTGTCAACCTATCATACTGTCTCTAATACTGTCAACCTATCATACTGTCTAGTATCTAATACTGTCACCCTATCATACTGTCACTAATACTGTCACCCTATCATACTGTCTCTAATACTGTCACCCTATCATACTGTCTCTAATACTGTCACCCTATCATACTGTCTAGTCTCTAATACTGTCACCCTATCATACTGTCTCTAATACTGTCACCCTATCATACTGTCTCTAATACTGTCACCCTAACATACTGTCTAGTCTATAATACTGTCACCCTATCATACTGTCTAGTCTCTAATAATGTCAACCTATCATACTGTCTGGTTTCTAATACTGTCACCCGATCTTAATGTCTAGTCTCTAATACTGTCACCCTATCATACTGTCTTTAATACTGTCACCCTATCATACTGTCTAGTCTCTAATACTGTCACCCTATCATACTGTCTCTAATACTGTCACCCTATCATACTGTCTTTAATACTGTCACCCTATCATACTGTCTAGTCTCTAATACTGTCACCCTATCATACTGTCTAGTCTCTAATACTGTCACCCTATCATACTGTCTCTAATACTGTCACCCTATCATACTGTCTAGTCTCTAATTCTGTCACACTAAAATACTGTCTAGTCTCTAATACTGTCACCCTATCATACTGTCTCTAATACTGTCACCCTATCATACTGTCTCTAATACTGTCACCCTATCATACTGTCTAGTCTCTAATACTGTCACCATATCATACTGTCTCTAATACTGTCAACCTATCATACTGTCTAGTCTCTAATATTGTCACCCTATCATACTGTCTAGTCTCTAATACTGTCACCCTATCATACTGTCTAGTCTCTAATACTGTCACCCTATTATACTGTCTAGTCTCTAATACTGTCACCCTATCATACTGTCTCTAATACTGTCACCCTATCATACTGTCTAGTCTCTAATACTGTCACCCTATCATACTGTCTCTAATACTGTCACCCTATCATACTGTCTAGTCTCTAATACTATCACCCTATCATACTGTCTCTAATACTGTCACCCTATCATACTGTCTAGTCTCTAATACTGTCACCCTATCATACTGTCTCTAATACTGTCACCCTATCATACTGTCTAGTCTCTAATACTGTCACCCTATCATACTGTCTCTAATACTGTCACCCTATCATACTGTCTAGTCTCTAATACTGTCACCCTATCATACTGTCTCTAATACTGTCACCCTATCATACTGTCTCTAATACTGGCAACCTATCATACTGTCTCTAATACTCTCAAACCTATCATACTGTCTAGTATCTAATACTGTCAACCTATCATACTGTCGCTAATACTGTCACCCTATCATACTGTCTCTAATACTGTCACCCTATCATACTGTTTAGTCTCTAATACTGTCACCCTATCATACTGTCTCTAATACTGTCACCCTATCATACTGTCTAGTCTCTAATACTGTCGCCCTATCATAATGTCTCTAATACTGTCACCCTATCATACTGTCTCTAATACTGTCACCCTATCATACTGTCTAGTCTATAATACTGTCACCCTATCATACTGTCTAGTCTCTAATAATGTCAACCTATCATACTGTCTGGTTTCTAATACTGTCACCCGATCTTACTGTCTAGTCTCTAATACTGTCACCCTATAATACTGTCTCTAATACTGTCACCCTATCATACTGTCTTTAATACTGTCACCCTATCATACTGTCTAGTCTCTAATACTGTCACCCTATCATACTGTGTAGTCTCTAATACTGTCACCCTATCATACTGTCTCTAATACTGTCACCCTAACATACTGTCTAGTCTCTAATTCTGTCACACTAACATACTGTCTAGTCTCTAATACTGTCACCCTATCATACTGTCTAGTCTCTAATACTGTCACCCTATCATACTGTCTCCAATACTGTCACCCTATCATACTGTCTTTAATACTGTCACCCTATCATACTGTCTCTAATACTGTCACCCTATCATACTGTCTAGTCTCTAATACTGTCACTCTATCATACTGTCTCTTATACTGTCACCCTATCATACTGTCTAGTCTCTAATTCTGTCACACTAAAATACTGTCTAGTCTCTAATACTGTCACCCTATCATACTGTCTAGTCTCTAATACTGTCACCCTATCATACTGTCTCTAATACTGTCACCCTATCATACTGTCTTTAATACTGTCACCCTATCATACTGTCTTTAATACTGTCACCCTATCATACTGTCTAGTCTCTAATACTGTCACCCTATCATACTGTCTCTAATACTGTCACACTATCATACTGTCTCTAATACTGGCAACCTATCATACTGTCTCTAATACTGTCAACCTATCATACTGTCTAGTATATAATACTGTCAACCTATCATACTGTCGCTAATACTGTCACCCTATCATACTGTCTAGTCTCTAATACTGTCACCCTATCATACTGTCTCTAATACTGTCACCCTATCATACTGTCTAGTCTCTAATACTGTCGCCCTATCATAATGTCTCTAATACTGTCACCCTATCATACTGTCTCGAATACTGTCACCCTATCATACTGTCTAGTCTATAATAATGTCACCCTATCATACTGTCTAGTCTCTAATAATGTCAACCTATCATACTGTCTGGTTTCTAATACTGTCACCCGATCTTACTGTCTAGTTTCTAATACTGTCACCCTAACATACTGTCTCTAATACTGTCACCCTATCATACTGTCTTTAATACTGTCACCCTATCATACTGTCTAGTCTCTAATACTGTCACCCTATCATACTGTCTAGTCTCTAATACTGTCACCCTATCATACTGTCTCTAATACTGTCACCCTATCATACTGTCTTTAATACTGTCACCCTATCATACTGTCTAGTCTCTAATACTGTCACCCTATAATACTGTCTCTAATACTGTCACCCTATCATACTGTCTCTAATACTGGCAACCTATCATACTGTCTCTAATACTGTCAACCTATCATACTGTCTAGTATCTAATACTGTCAACCTATCATACTGTCGCTAATACTGTCACCCTATCATACTGTCTCTAATACTGTCACCCTATCATACTGTCTAGTCTCTAATACTGTCACCCTATCATACTGTCTCTAATACCGTCACCCTATCATACTGTCTAGTCTCTAATACTGTCGCCCTATCATAATGTATCTAATACTGTCACCCTATCATACTGTCTCTAATACTGTCACCCTATCATACTGTCTAGTCTATAATACTGTCACCCTATCATACTGTCTAGTCTCTAATAATGTCAACCTATCATACTGTCTGGTTTCTAATACTGTCACCCGATCTTACTGTCTAGTCTCTAATACTGTCACCCTATCATACTGTCTCTAATACTGTCACCCTATCATACTGTCTAGTCTCTAATACTGTCACCCTATCATACTGTCTAGTCTCTAATACTGTCACCCTATCATACTGTCTAGTCTCTAATACTGTCACCCTATCATACTGTCTCTAATACTGTCACCCTATCATACTGTCTAGTCTCTAATTCTGTCACACTAAAATACTGTCTAGTCTCTAATACTGTCACCCTATCATACTGTCTAGTCTCTAATACTGTCACCCTATCATACTGTCTCCAATACTGTCACCCTATCATACTGTCTTTAATACTGTCACCCTATCATACTGTCTAGTCTCTAATACTGTCACCCTATCATACTGTCTCTAATACTGTCACCCTATCATACTGTCTCTAATACTGTCAACCTATCATACTGTCTCAAATACTGTCAACCTATCATACTGTCTAGTATCTAATACTGTCAACCTATCATACTGTCACTAATACTGTCACCCTATCATACTGTCTCTAATACTGTCACCCTATCATACTGTCTAGTCTCTAATACTGTCACCCTATCATACTGTCTCTAATACTGTCACCCTATCATACTGTCTAGTCTCTAATACTGTCGCCCTATCATAATGTCTCTAATACTGTCACCCTATCATACTGTCTCTAATACTGTCACCCTATCATACTGTCTAGTCTATAATACTGTCACCCTATCATACTGTCTAGTCTCTAATAATGTCAACCTATCATACTGTCTGGTTTCTAATACTGTCACCCGATTTTACTGTCTAGTCTCTAATACTGTCACCCTATCATACTGTCTCTAATACTGTCACCCTATCATACTGTCTTTAATACTGTCACCCTATCATACTGTCTAGTCTCTAATACTGTCACCCTATCATACTGTCTAGTCTCTAATACTGTCACCCTATCATACTGTATCTAATACTGTCACCCTATCATACTGTCTAGTCTCTAATTCTGTCACACAAACATACTGTCTAGTCTCTAATACTGTCACCCTATCATACTGTCTAGTCTCTAATACTGTCACCCTATCATACTGTCTCCAATACTGTCACCCTATCATACTGTCTTTAATACTGTCACCCTATCATACTGTCTAGTCTCTAATACTGTCACCCTATCATACTGTCTAGTCTCTAATACTGTCACCCTATCATACTGTCTCTAATACTGTCACCCTATCATACTGTCTAGTCTCTAATTCTGTCACACTAAAATACTGTCTAGTCTCTAATACTGTCACCCTATCATACTGTCTAGTCTCTAATACTGTCACCCTATCATACTGTCTCTAATACTGTCACCCTATCATACTGTCTTTAATACTGTCACCCTATCATACTGTCTTTAATACTGTCACCCTATCATACTGTCTAGTCTCTAATACTGTCACCCTATCATACTGTCTCTAATACTGTCACCCTATCATACTGTCTAGTCTCTAATACTGTCACCCTATCATACTGTCTCTAATACTGTCACCCTATCATACTGTCTAGTCTCTAATACTGTCACCCTATCATACTGTCTCTAATACTGTCACCCTATCATACTGTCTAGTCTATAATACTGGCACCCTATCATACTGTCTAGTCTCTAATACTGTCACCCTATCATACTGTCTAGTATCTAATACTGTCACCCTATCATACTGTCTAGTCTCTAATACTGTCACCCTATCATACTGTCTAGTATCTAATACTGTCACCCTATCATACTGTCTCTAATACTGTCACCCTATCATACTGTCTCTAATACTGTCACCCTATCATACTGTCTAGTCTCTAATACTGTCACCCTATCATACTGTCTCTAATACTGTCACCCTATAATACTGTCTCTAATACTGTCACCCTATCATACTGTCTAGTCTATAATACTGTCACCCTATCATACTGTCTGGTCTCTAATACTGTCACCCTATCATACTGTCTCTAATACTGTCACCCTATCATACTGTCTAGTCTCTAATACTGTCACCCTATCATACTGTCTGGTCTCTAATACTGTCACCCTATCATACTGTCTAGTCTCTAATACTGTCACCCTATCATACTGTCTCTAATACTGTCACCCTATCATACTGTCTCTAATACTGTCACCCTATCATACTGTCTAGTCTCTAATACTGTCACCCTATCATACTGTCTCTAATACTGTCACCCTATCATACTGTCTAGTCTCTAATTCTGTCACACTAAAATACTGTCTAGTCTCTAATACTGTCACCCTATCATACTGTCTCTAATACTGTCACCCTATCATACTGTCTTTAATTCTGTCACCCTATCATACTGTCTTTAATACTGTCACCCTATCATACTGTCTAGTCTCTAATACTGTCACCCTATCATACTGTCTCTAATACTGTCACCCTATCATACTGTCTAGTCTCTAATACTGTCACCCTATCATACTGTCTCTAATACTGTCACCCTATCATACTGTCTAGTCTCTAATACTGTCACCCTATCATACTGTCTCTAATACTGTCACCCTATCATACTGTCTCTAATACTGTCACCCTATCATACTGTCTAGTCTATAATACTGGCACCCTATCATACTGTCTAGTCTCTAATACTGTCACCCTATCATACTGTCTAGTATCTAATACTGTCACCCTATCATACTGTCTAGTCTCTAATACTGTCACCCTATCATACTGTCTAGTATATAATACTGTCACCCTATCATACTGTCTCTAATACTGTCACCCTATCATACTGTCTCTAATACTGTCACCCTATCATACTGTCTAGTCTCTAATACTGTCACCCTATCATACTGTCTCTAATACTGTCACCCTATAATACTGTCTCTAATAATGTCACCCTATCATACTGTCTAGTCTATAATACTGTCACCCTATCATACTGTCTGGTCTCTAATACTGTCACCCTATCATACTGTCTCTAATACTGTCACCCTATCATACTGTCTAGTCTCTAATACTGTCACCCTATCATACTGTCTAGTCTCTAATACTGTCACCCTATCATACTGTCTCTAATACTGTCACCCTATCATACTGTCTCTAATACTGTCACCCTATCATACTGTCTAGTCTCTAATACTGTCACCCTATCATACTGTCTCTAATACTGTCAACTTATCATACTGTCTAGTCTCTAATACTGTCACCCTATCATACTGTCTAGTCTCTAATACTGTCACCCTATCATACTGTCTCTAATACTGTCAACCTATCATACTGTCTTTAATACTGTCACCCTATCATACTGTCTAGTGTCTAATACTGTCACCCTATCATACTGTCTAGTCTCTAATACTGTCACCATATCATACTGTCTCTAATACTGTCACCCTATCATACTGTCTAGTCTCTAATACTGTCACCCTATCATACTGTCTCTAATACTGTCACCCTATCATACTGTCTAGTCTCTAATACTATCACCCTATCATACTGTCTATAATACTGTCACCCTATCATACTGTCTAGTCTCTAATACTGTCACCCTATCATACTGTCTCTAATACTGTCACCCTATCATACTGTCTAGTCTCTAATACTGTCACCCTATCATACTGTCTCTAATAATGTCACCCTATCATACTGTCTAGTCTCTAATACTGTCACCCTATCATACTGTCTCTAATACTGTCACCCTAAAATACTGTCTCTAATACTGTCACCCTATCATACTGTCTAGTCTATAATACTGTCACCCTATCATACTGTCTAGTCTCTAATACTGTCACCCTATCATACTGTCTAGTCTATAATACTGTCACCTTATCATACTGTCTCGTCTCTAATTCTGTCACACTAAAATACTGTCTAGTCTCTAATACTGTCACCCTATCATAATGTCTAGTCTCTAATACTGTCACCCTATCATACTGTCTCTAATACTGTCACCCTATCATACTGTCTCTAATACTGTCACCCTATCATACTGTCTAGTCTCTAATACTGTCACCCTATCATACTGTCTAGTCTATAATACTGACACCCTATCATACTGTCTAGTCTCTAATACTGTCATCCTATCATACTGTCTAGTATCTAATACTGTCACCCTATCATACTGTCTAGTCTCTAATACTGTCACCCTATCATACTGTCTAGTATCTAATACTGTCACCCTATCATACTGTCTAGTCTCTAATACTGTCACCCTATCATACTGTCTTTAATACTGTCACCCTATCATACTGTCTTTAATACTGTCACCCTATCATACTGTCTAGTCTCTAATACTGTCACCCTATCATACTGTCTCTAATACTGTCACCCTATCATACTGTCTAGTCTCTAATACTGTCACCCTATCATACTGTCTCTAATACTGTCACCCTATCATACTGTCTAGTCTCTAATACTGTCACCCTATCATACTGTCTCTAATACTGTCACCCTATCATACTGTCTCTAATACTGTCACCCTATCATACTGTCTAGTCTATAATACTGGCACCCTATCATACTGTCTAGTCTCTAATACTGTCACCCTATCATACTGTCAAGTATCTAATACTGTCACCCTATCATACTGTCTAGTCTCTAATACTGTCACCCTATCATACTGTCTAGTATCTAATACTGTCACCCTATCATACTGTCTCTAATACTGTCACCCTATCATACTGTCTCTAATACTGTCACCCTATCATACTGTCTAGTCTCTAATACTGTCACCCTATCATACTGTCTCTAATACTGTCACACTATAATACTGTCTCTAATACTGTCACCCTATCATACTGTCTAGTCTATAATACTGTCACCCTATCATACTGTCTGGTCTCTAATACTGTCACGCTATCATACTGTCTCTAATACTGTCACCCTATCATACTGTCTAGTCTCTAATACTGTCACCCTATCATACTGTCTGGTCTCTAATACTGTCACCCTATCATACTGTCTAGTCTCTAATACTGTCACCCTATCATACTGTCTCTAATACTGTCACCCTATCATACTGTCTCTAATACTGTCACCCTATCATACTGTCTTGTCTCTAATACTGTCACCCTATCATACTGTCTCTAATACTGTCAACCTATCATACTGTCTAGTCTCTAATACTGTCACCCTATCATACTGTCTAGTCTCTAATACTGTCACCCTATCATACTGTCTCTAATACTGTCAACCTATCATACTGTCTTTAATACTGTCACCCTATCATACTGTCTAGTCTCTAATACTGTCACCCTATCATACTGTCTAGTCTCTAATACTGTCACCATATCATACTGTCTCTAATACTGTCACCCTATCATACTGTCTAGTCTCTAATACTGTCACCCTATCATACTGTCTCTAATACTGTCACCCTATCATACTGTCTCTAATACTATCACCCTATCATACTGTCTCTAATACTGTCACCCTATCATACTGTCTAGTCTCTAATACTGTCACCCTATCATACTGTCTCTAATACTGTCACCCTATCATACTGTCTAGTCTCTAATACTGTCACCCTATCATACTGTCTCTAATAATGTCACCCTATCATACTGTCTAGTCTCTAATACTGTCACCCTATCATACTGTCTCTAATACTGTCACCCTAAAATACTGTCTCTAATACTGTCACCCTATCATACTGTCTAGTCTCTAATACTGTCACCCTATCATACTGTCTAGTCTATAATACTGTCACCCTATCATACTGTCTAGTCTCTAATTCTGTCACACTAAAATACTGTCTAGTCTCTAATACTGTCACCCTATCATACTGTCTAGTCTCTAATACTGTCACCCTATCATACTGTCTCTAATACTGTCACCCTATCATACTGTCTCTAATACTGTCACCCTATCATACTGTCTAGTCTCTAATACTGTCACCCTATCATACTGTCTAGTCTATAATACTGGCACCCTATCATACTGTCTAGTCTCTAATAATGTCATCCTATCATACTGTCTAGTATCTAATACTGTCACCCTATCATACTGTCTAGTCTCTAATACTGTCACCCTATCATACTGTCTAGTATCTAATACTGTCACCCTATCATACTGTCTCTAATACTGTCACCCTATCATACTGTCTCTAATACTGTCACCCTATCATACTGTCTAGTCTCTAATACTGTCACCCTATCATACTGTCTCTAATACTGTCACCCTATAATACTGTCTCTAATACTGTTACCCTATCATACTGTCTAGTCTATAATACTGGCACCCTATCATACTGCCTAGTCTCTAATACTGTCACCCTATCATACTGTCTAGTATCTATAATACTGTCACCCTATCATACTGTCTAGTCTCTAATACTGTCACCCTATCATACTGTCTAGTATCTAATACTGTCACCCTATCATACTGTCTCTAATACTGTCACCCTATCATACTGTCTCTAATACTGTCACCCTATCATACTGTCTAGTCTCTAATACTGTCACCCTATCATAATGTCTCTAATACTGTCACCCTATAATACTGTCTCTAATACTGTCACCCTATCATACTGTATAGTCTATAATACTGTCACCCTATCATACTGTCTGGTCTCTAATACTGTCACCCTATCATACTGTCTCTAATACTGTCACCCTATCATACTGTCTAGTCTCTAATACTGTCACCCTATCATACTGTCTGGTCTCTAATACTGTCACCCTATCATACTGTCTAGTCTCTAATACTGTCACCCTATCATACTGTCTCTAATACTGTCACCCTATCATACTGTCTCTAATACTGTCACCCTATCATACTGTCTAGTCTCTAATACTGTCACCCTATCATACTGTCTCTAATACTGTCAACATATCATACTGTCTAGTCTCTAATACTGTCACCCTATCATACTGTCTAGTCTCTAATACTGTCACCCTATCATACTGTCTCTAATACTGTCAACCTATCATACTGTCTTTAATACTGTCACCCTATCATACTGTCTAGTCTCTAATACTGTCACCCTATCATACTGTCTAGTCTCTAATACTGTCACCATATCATACTGTCTCTAATACTGTCACCCTATCATACTGTCTAGTCTCTAATACTATCACCCTATCATACTGTCTCTAATACTGTCACCCTATCATACTGTCTAGTCTCTAATACTGTCACCCTATCATACTGTCTCTAATACTGTCACCCTATCATACTGTCTAGTCTCTAATACTGTCACCCTATCATACTGTCTCTAATAATGTCACCCTATCATACTGTCTAGTCTCTAATACTGTCACCCTATCATACTGTCTCTAATACTGTCACCCTAAAATACTGTCTCTAATACTGTCACCCTATCATACTGTCTAGTCTCTAATACTGTCACCCTATCATACTGTCTAGTCTATAATACTGTCACCCTATCATACTGTCTAGTCTCTAATTCTGTCACACTAAAATACTGTCTAGTCTCTAATACTGTCACCCTATCATACTGTCTAGTCTCTAATACTGTCACCCTATCATACTGTCTCTAATACTGTCACCTTATCATACTGTCTCTAATACTGTCACCCTATCATACTGTCTAGTCTCTAATACTGTCACCCTATCATACTGTCTAGTCTATAATACTGGCACCCTATCATACTGTCTAGTCTCTAATACTGTCATCCTATCATACTGTCTAGTATCTAATACTGTCACCCTATCATACTGTCTAGTCTCTAATACTGTCACCCTATCATACTGTCTAGTATCTAATACTGTCACCCTATCATACTGTCTCTAATACTGTCACCCTATCATACTGTCTCTAATACTGTCACCCTATCATACTGTCTAGTCTCTAATACTGTCACCCTATCATACTGTCTCTAATACTGTCACCCTATAATACTGTCTCTAATACTGTCACCCTATCATACTGTCTAGTCTATAATACTGTCACCCTATCATACTGTCTGGTCTCTAATACTGTCACCCTATCATACTGTCTCTAATACTGTCACCCTATCATACTGTCTAGTCTCTACTACTGTCACCCTATCATACTGTCTGGTCTCTAATACTGTCACCCTATCATACTGTCTAGTCTCTAATACTATCACCCTATCATACTGTCTCTAATACTGTCACCCTATCATACTGTCTCTAATACTGTCACCCTATCATACTGTCTAGTCTCTAATACTGTCACCCTATCATACTGTCTCTAATACTGTCAACCTATCATACTGTCTAGTCTCTAATACTGTCACCCTATCATACTGTCTAGTCTCTAATACTGTCACCCTATCATACTGTCTCTAATACTGTCAACCTATCATACTGTCTTTAATACTGTCACCCTATCATACTGTCTAGTCTCTAATACTGTCACCCTCTCATACTGTCTAGTCTCTAATACTGTCACCCTATCATACTGTCTCTAATACTGTCACCCAATCATACTGTCTAGTCTCTAATATGTCACCCTATCATACTGTCTCTAATACTGTCACCCTATCATACTGTCTAGTCTCTAATACTATCACCCTATCATACTGTCTCTAACACTGTCACCCTATCATACTGTCTAGTCTCTAATACTGTCACCCTATCATACTGTCTCTAATACTGTCACCCTATCATACTGTCTAGTCTCTAATACTGTCACCCTATCATACTGTCTCTAATACTGTCACCCTATCATACTGTCTAGTCCCTAATACTGTCACCCTATCATACTGTCTCTAATACTGTCACCCTAAAATACTGTCTCTAATACTGTCACCCTATCATACTGTCTAGTCTATAATACTGTCACCCTATCATACTGTCTAGTCTCTAATACTGTCACCCTATCATACTGTCTGGTCTCTAATACTGTCACCCTATCATACTGTCTAGTCTCTAATACTGTCACCCTATCATACTGTCTCTAATACTGTCACCCTATCATACTGTCTCTAATACTGTCACCCTATCATACTGTCTAGTCTCTAATACTGTCACCCTATCATACTGTCTCTAATACTGTCAACCTATCATACTGTCTAGTCTCTAATACTGTCACCCTATCATACTGTCTAGTCTCTAATACTGTCACCCTATCATACTGTCTCTAATACTGTCAACCTATCATACTGTCTTTAATAGTGTCACCCTATCATACTGTCTAGTCTCTAATACTGTCACCCTATCATACTGTCTAGTCTCTAATACTGTCACCCTATCATACTCTCTAATACTGTCACCCTATCATACTGTCTAGTCTCTAATACTGTCACCCTATCATACTGTCTCTAATACTGTCACCCTATCATACTGTCTCTAATACTATCACCCTATCATACAGTCTCTAATACTGTCACCCTATCATACTGTCTAGTCTCTAATACTGTCACCCTATCATACTGTCTCTAATACTGTCACCCTATCATACTGTCTAGTCTATAATACTGTCACCCTATCATACTGTTTAGTCTCTAATACTGTCACCCTATCATACTGTCTGGTCTCTAATACTGTCACCCTATCATACTGTCTAGTCTCTAATACTGTCACCCTATCATACTGTCTAGTCTATAATACTGTCACCCTATCATACTGTCTAGTCTCTAATACTGTCACCCTATCATACTGTCTAGTCTATAATACTGTCACCCTATCATACTGTCTGGTCTCTAACTCTAATACTGTCACCCTATCATACTGTCTCTAATACTGTCACCCTATCATACTGTCTCTAATACTGTCACCCTATCATACTGTCTCTAATACTGTCACCCTACCATACTGTCTGGTCTCTAATACTGTCACCCTATCATACTGTCTAGTCTCTAATACTGTCACCCTATCATAATGTCTCTAATACTGTCACCCTACCATACTGTCTAGTCTCTAATACTGTCACCCTATCATAATGTCTCTAATACTGTCACCCTATCATACTGTCTCTAATACTGTCACCCTATCATAATGTCTCTAATACTGTCACCCTATCATACTGTCTAGTCTCTAATACTGTCACCCTATCATACTGTCTGGTCTCTAATACTGTCACCCTACCATACTGTCTGGTCTATAATACTGTCACCCTATCATACTGTCTAGTCTCTAATACTGTCACCCTATCATACTGTCTCTAATACTGTCATCCTATCATACTGTCTAGTCTATAATACTGTCACCCTATCATACTGTCTAGTCTCTAATACTGTCACCCTATCATACTGTCTCTGATACTGTCACCCTATCTTACTGTCTCTAATACTGTCACCCTATCATACTGTCTCTAATACTGTCACCCTATGATACTGTCTAGTGTCTAATACTGTCACCCTATCATACTGTCTCTAATACTGTCAACCTATCATACTGTCTAGTATCTAATACTGTAACCCTATCCTACTGTCTCTAATACTGTCACCCTATCATACTGTCTCTAATACTGTCACCCTATCATACTGTCTCTAATACTGTCAACCTATCATACTGTCTAGTATCTATTACTGTCACCCTATCATACTGTCTCTAATACTGTCACCCTATCATACTATCTCTAATACTGTCAACCTATCATACTATATCTAATAATGTCACCCTATCATACTGTCTAGTCTCTAATACTGTCACCCTATCATACTGTCTCTAATACTGTCACAATATCATACTGTCTCTAATACTGTCACCCTATCATACTGTCTAGTCTCTAATACTGTCAACCTATCATACTGTCTCTAATACTGTCAACCTATCATACTGTCTAGTCTCTAATACTGTCACCCTATCATACTGTCTCTAATACTGTCACCCTATCATACTGTCTCTAATACTGTCAACCTATCATACTGTCTAGTCTCTAATATTGTCACCCTATCATACTGTCTAGTCTCTAATACTGTCACCCTATCATACTCTCTAGTCTCTAATACTGTCACCCTATCATACTGTCTCTAATACTGTCACCCTATCATACTGTCTCTAATACTGTCACCCTATCATACTTACTAGTCTCTAATACTGTCACTCTATCATACTGTCTCTAATACTGTCACCATATCATACTGTCTAGTCTCTAATACTGTCACCATATCATACTGTCTAGTCTCTAATACTGTCACCCTATCATACTGTCTCTAATACTGTAACCCTCTCATACTGTCTAGTCTCTAATACTGTCACCCTATCATACTGTCTCTAATACTGTCACCCTATCATACTGTCTCTAATACTGTCACCCTATCATACTGTCTAGTCTATAATACTGTCACCCTATCATACTGTCTGGTCTCTAATACTGCCACCCTATCATACTGTCTCTAATACTTTCACCCTATCATACTGTCTAGTCTCTAATACTGTCACCCTATCATACTGTCTGGTCTCTAATACTGTCACCCTATCATACTGTCTAGTCTCTAATACTGTCACCCTATCATACTGTCTCTAATACTATCACCCTATCATACTGTATCTAATACTGTCACCCTATCATACTGTCTGGTCTCTAATACTGTCACCCTATCATACTGTCTCTAATACTGTCACCCTATCATACTGTCTCTAATACTGTCACCCTATCTTACTGTCTAGTCTATAATACTGTCACCCTATCATAATGTCTCTAATACTGTCACCCTATCATACTGTCTAGTCTCTAATACTGTCACCCTATCATACTGTCTAGTATCTAATACTGTCACCCTATCATACTGTCTCTAATACTGTCACCCTATCATACTGTCTAGTCTCCAATACTGTCACCCTATCATACTGTCTCTAATACTGTCACCCTATCATACTGTATCTAATACTGTCACCCTATCATACTGTCTAGTCTCTAATACTGTCACCCTATCATACTGTCTCTAATACTGTCACCCTATCATACTGTATAGTCTCTAATACTGTCACCCTATCATACTGTCTAGTCTATAATACTGTCACCCTATCATAATGTCTCTAATACTGTCACCCTATCATACTGTCTAGTCTCTAATACTGTCACCCTATCATACTGTCTATAATACTGTCACCCTATCATACTGTCTCTAATACTGTCAACCTATCATACTCTCTCTAATACTGTCAACCTATCATACTGTCTAGTATCTAATACTGTCACCCTATCATACTGTCTCTAATACTGTCACCCTATCATACTGTCTCATAACTGTCACCCTATCATACTGTCTCTAATACTGTCAACCTATCATACTGTCTAGTCTCTAATATTGTCACCCTATCATACTGTCTAGTCTCTAATACTGTCACCCTATCATACTGTCTAGTCTCTAATACTGTCACCCTATCATACTGTCTCTAATACTGTCACCCTATCATACTGTCTCTAATACTGTCACCCTATCATACTGTCTAGTCTCTAATACTGTCACCCTATCATACTGTCTCTAATAATGTCACCCTATCATACTGTCTCTAATACTGTCAACCTATCATGCTGTCTAGTCTCTAATATTGTCACCCTATCATACTGTCTAGTCTCTAATACTGTCACCCTATCATACTGTCTAGTCTCCAATACTGTCACCCTATCATACTGTCTCTAATACTGTCACCCTATCATACTGTCTAGTCTCTAATACTGTCACCCTATCATACTGTCTAGTCTCTAATACTGTCACCCTATCATACTGTCTAGTATCTAATACTGTCACCCTGTCATACTGTCTCTAATACTTTCACCCTATCATACTGTATCTAATACTGTCACCCTATCATACTGTCTAGTCTCTAATAATGTCACCCTATCATACTGTCTCTAATACTGTCACCCTATCATACTGTCTCTAATACTGTCACCCTATCATACTGTCTGGTCTCTAATACTGCCACCCTATCATACTGTCTCTAATACTTTCACCCTATCATACTGTCTAGTCTCTAATACTGTCACCCTATCATACTGTCTGGTCTCTAATACTGTCACCCTATCATACTGTCTAGTCTCTAATACTGTCACCCTATCATACTGTCTCTAATACTGTCACCCTATCATACTGTCTAGTCTATAATACTGTCACCCTATCATACTGTCTGGTCTCTAATACTGTCACCCTATCATACTGTCTAGTCTCTAGTACTGTCACCCTATCATACTGTCTAGTCTCTAATACTGTCACCCTATCATACTGTCTAGTCTCTAATACTGTCACCCTATCATACTGTCTCTAATACTGTCACCCTATCATACTGTCTAGTATCTAATACTGTCACCCTATCATACTGTCTCTAATACTGTCACCCTATCATACTGTCTGGTCTCTAATACTGTCACCCTATCATACTGTCTAGTCTCTAATACTGTCACCCTATAATACTGTCTCTAATACTATCACCCTATCATACTGTATCTAATACTGTCACCCTATCATACTGTCTGGTCTCTAATACTGTCACCCTATCATACTGTCTCTAATACTGTCACCCTATCATACTGTCTCTAATACTGTCACCCTATCATACTGTCTCTAATACTGTCACCCTATCATACTGTCTGGTCTCTAATACTGCCACCCTATCATACTGTCTCTAATACTTTCACCCTATCATACTGTCTAGTCTCTAATACTGTCACCCTATCATACTGTCTGGTCTCTAATACTGTCACCCTATCATACTGTCTAGTCTCTAATACTGTCACCCTATCATACTGTCTCTAATACTGTCACCCTATCATACTGTCTAGTCTATAATACTGTCACCCTATCATACTGTCTGGTCTCTAATACTGTCACCCTATCATACTGTCTAGTCTCTAGTACTGTCACCCTATCATACTGTCTAGTCTCTAATACTGTCACCCTATCATACTGTCTAGTCTCTAATACTGTCACCCTATCATACTGTCTCTAATACTGTCACCCTATCATACTGTCTAGTATCTAATACTGTCACCCTATCATACTGTCTCTAATACTGTCACCCTATCATACTGTCTGGTCTCTAATACTGTCACCCTATCATACTGTCTAGTCTCTAATACTGTCACCCTATCATACTGTCTCTAATACTGTCACCCTATCATACTGTCTAGTCTCTAATACTGTCACCCTATCATACTGTCTCTAATACTGTCACCCTATCATACTGTCTAGTCTCTAATACTGTCACCCTATCATACTGTCTCTAATACTGTCAACCTATCATACTGTCTAGTCTCTAATACTGTCACCCTATCATACTGTCTCTAATACTGTCACCCTAAAATACTGTCTCTAATACTGTCACCCTATCATACTGTCTAGTCTATAATACTGTCACCCTATCATACTGTCTAGTCTCTAATACTGTCACCCTATCATACTGTTCAACCTTCCCAAGTTCTCTCACGTCACCCCCCTCCTCCGCACACTCCACTGGCTTCCAGTTGAAGCTCGCATCCGTTACAAGACCATGGTGCTTGCCTATGGAGCAGTGAGGGGAACGGCACCTCCGTACCTTCAGGCTCTGATCAGTCCCTACACCCAAACGAGGACATTGCGTTCATCCACCTCTGGCCTGCTGGCTAATACTGTCACCCTGTCATACTGTCTCTAATACTTTCACCCTATCATACTGTCTCTAATACTGTCACCCTATCATACTGTCTAGTCTCTAATACTGTCACCCTATCATACTGTCTCTAATACTGTCACCCTATCATACTGTCTCTATTACTGTCAACCTATCATACTGTCTAGTCTCTAATATTGTCACCCTATCATACTGTCTAGTCTCTAATACTGTCACCCTATCATACTGTCTAGTCTCTAATACTGTCACCCTATCATACTGTCTCTAATACTGTCACCCTATCATACTGTCTCTAATACTGTCACCCTATCATACTGTCTAGTCTCTAATACTGTCACCCTATCATACTGTCTCTAATAATGTCACCCTATCATACTGTCTCTAATACTGTCAACCTATCATGCTGTCTAGTCTCTAATATTGTCACCCTATCATACTGTCTAGTCTCTAATACTGTCACCCTATCATACTGTCTAGTCTCCAATACTGTCACCCTATCATACTGTCTAGTATCTAATACTGTCACCCTGTCATACTGTCTCTAATACTTTCACCCTATCATACTGTATCTAATACTGTCACCCTATCATACTGTCTAGTCTCTAATACTGTCACCCTATCATACTGTCTCTAATACTGTCACCCTATCATACTGTCTCTAATACTGTCACCCTATCACACTGTCTAGTCTCTAATACTGTCACCCTATCATACTGTCTGGTCTCTAATACTGTCACTCTATCATACTGTCTAGTCTCTAATACTGTCACCCTATCATACTGTCTCTAATACTGTCACCCTATCATACTGTCTAGTCTCTAATACTGTCACCCTATCATACTGTCTCTAATACTGTCACCCTATCATACTGTCTAGTCTCTAATACTGTCACCCTATCATACTGTCTCTAATACTGTCACCCTATCATACTGTCTAGTCTCTAATACTGTCACCCTATCATACTGTCTCTAATACTGTCACCCTATCATACTGTCTAGTCTCTAATACTGTCACCCTATCATACTGTTCAACCTTCCCAAGTTCTCTCACGTCACCCCCCTCCTCCGCACACTCCACTGGCTTCGAGTTGAAGCTCGCATCCGTTACAAGACCATGGTGCTTGCCTATGGAGCAGTGAGGGGAACGGCACCTCCGTACCTTCAGGCTCTGATCTGTCCTACACCCAAACGAGGACATTGCGTTCATCCACCTCTGGCCTGCTGGCTAATACTGTCACCCTGTCATACTGTCTCTAATACTTTCACCCTATCATACTGTCTCTAATACTGTCACCCTATCATACTGTCTAGTCTCTAATACTGTCACCCTGTCATACTGTCTCTAATACTTTCACCCTATCATACTGTCTAGTCTCTAATACTGTCACCCTATCATACTGTCTAGTCTCTAATACTGTCACCCTATCATACTGTCTAGTCTATAATACTGTCACCCTATCATACTGTCTGGTCTCTAATACTGTCACCCTGTCATACTGTCTCTAATACTGTCACCCTATCATACTGTCTAGTCTCTAATACTGTCACCCTATCATACTGTCTCTAATACTGTCACCCTATCATACTGTCTCTAATACTGTCTCCCTATCATACTGTCTAGTCTATAATACTGTCACCCTATCATACTGTCTAGTCTCTAATACTGTCACCCTATCATACTGTCTGGTCTCTAATACTGCCACCCTATCATACTGTCTCTAATACTGTCACCCTATCATACTGTCTAGTCTCTAATACTGGCACCCTATCATACTGTCTAGTCTCTAATACTGTCACCCTATCATACTGTCTAGTCTCTAATACTGTCACCCTATCATACTGTCTCTAATACTTTCACCCTATCATACTGTCTCTAATACTGTCACCCTATCATACTGTCTAGTCTCTAATACTGTCACCCTATCATACTGTCTAGTCTATAATACTGTCACCCTATCATACTGTCTCTAATACTGTCACCCTATCATACTGTCTAGTCTATAATACTGTCACCCTATCATACTGTCTCTAATACTGTCACCCTATCATACTGTCTCTAATACTGTCACCCTATCATACTGTCTCTAATACTGTCACCCTATCATACTGTCTAGTCTCTAATACTGTCACCCTATCATACTGTCTAGTCTATAATACTGTCACCCTATCATACTGTCTCTAATACTGTCACCCTATCATACTGTCTCTAATACTGTCAACCTATCATACTGTCTAGTATCTAATACTGTCACCCTATCCTACTGTCTCTAATACTGTCACCCTATCATACTGTCTCTAATACTGTCACCCTATCATACTGTCTCTAATACTGTCAACCTATCATACTGTCTAGTATCTAATACTGTCACCCTATCATACTGTCTCTAATACTGTCACCCTATCATACTGTCTCTAATACTGTCAACCTATCATACTATCTCTAATACTGTCACCCTATCATACTGTCAAGTCTCTAATACTGTCACCCTATCATACTGTCTCTAATACTGTCACAATATCATACTGTCTCTAATACTGTCACCCTATCATACTGTCTCTAATACTGTCAACCTATCATACTGTCTAGTATCTAATACTGTCACCCTATCATACTGTCTCTAATACTGTCACCCTATCATACTGTCTCTAATACTGTCAACCTAGCATACTATCTCTAATACTGTCACCCTATCATACTGTCTAGTCTCTAATACTGTCACCCTATCATACTGTCTCTAATACTGTCACCCTATCATACTGTCTCTAATACTGTCACACTATCAAACTCTCTCTAATACTGTCACAATATCAAACTGTCTCTAATACTGTCACCCTATCATACTGTCTCTAATACTGTCACCCTATCAAACTGTCTAGTCGATAATACTGTCACCCTATCATACCGTCTCTAATAATGTAACTTTATCATAATGTTTTTGCTAAGAACCTTTTTTATGTACAGTACCAGTCAAAAGTTTTGACACACCTACTCATTCAAGGGTTTTTCTTTATTTTTACTATTTTCTACATTGTAGAATAATAGTGAAGACATCAAAACTATGAAATAACACATATGGAATCATGTAGTAACCAAAAAAGTGTTAAACAAATCAACACACATTTTATTACATTTACATTTACATTTTAGTCATTTAGCAGACGCTCTTATCCAGAGCGACTTACAGGAGCAATTAGGGTTAAGTGCCTTGCTCAAGGGCACATTTACGTCATTTAGCAGAAGCTCTTATCCAGAGCGACTTACAAATTGGTGCATTCACCCTATAGCCAGTGGGATAACCACTTTACAGTTTTTTTTTTTTCTTTTTTGGGGGGGGGGGGGTGGGGGGGTTAGAAGGATTACTTTATCCTATCCCAGGTATTCCTTAAAGAGGTGGGGTTTTATATTTGACATTTTTCAAAGTAGCCACCCTTTGCCTTGATGAGAGCTTTGCACACTCTTGGCATTCTCTCAACCAGCTTCATGAGGTGTTCTCATAAAATGTACCTAAATTAGGTGCACAACTGTAACAACCACCACAGAACATTCCCCCAAAAATTCTCATTAGGTTTTCATGTAATGTAATTACACAATTTACCAGTAATCTTTTCCCAGCAAACCTACATTTGTTCTGTTTAAGTTGCCAGAACTTTCGTTAGGTTGCGGCAAATGTTGTCATAACACAAAAACTGTCCAGTCGTTCTGATGATTATCGCCTTAGGCGATAGAGAACTTAGACCAGGTGTTCTGTAAACATATTACAACATTAAGAGAATGTGCATTCTGACTTAAACATTAAAAGAATGTCATCACAACTGAGCATATTTTTGTGTTTTGTGAACCTATCCCTTGTAATGTACCCACACTGTTCCCAGAACCTAAATAAATATTAATAATATTGTGGGAACCTTTAACGAACTCAGACAAATCCTGTTCTGTTAACATTCTTATAACATAAAAGGAATGTTTTCTGCACCGTGATACAAACATGATCTGAATGTCAGCACAACTGGACAGTTTGTGTTTTGGGAACCTATCTCCTGTCACAACGTTCCCACAACCTAAATACATATTTTAGGGACTTTTAAAGAACATAAAACCTTTCTTCTGGGAATGTTCTTCTAAAATCAGAATCATCCACACAACTGGACAGCTTTTTTTGTGCTGTTTTGGGGAACATATCTTTTGTGAAGTCCCCACAATGTTCCCACCAGACTGTTCCCACTGCAGTCAGTGAACGCTGTACGACCCTGTGACGTAGCTCTCGTTCTAGCTCTACCTAACTCTCCCTGAGCACTATAACAAAGTCAGAGGGGTTTAGGAACATAGACCAAAAAAAATAATGTATTTGCCGTTATTCCCCTTTAAAGGGTCGCAGAACATTTAATTAAAAACATTTAGAACATTGTATATTTATTTTTTAATTTGCCGTTATTCCCCTGTAAAGGCTCCCAGAATATTTAATTAAGTGTCATGGGCCTCTCACTCCACCGGGTTACCACCTTAATTTTCTTCCACTCTGCTCACCACTCTCTCTACTCAGCCTAACTAGCTCCACCTGTCCCTGCTCTGCTCTGCTCTAATTACTCTGCCAGCTGCGCTGCATTACCCACTACCTCTCCCAGTATTTAAGGCCCTGTCTTTCAGCTCTCCGGTGTCAGATCGTCTGCAAAGCTCTCACCCGGAACCTGTTTGCTCGCGCTTCTGGCTCACCCTGGTTTTGTGACCCCGGACCTGCCTGTTTTTTGGATACTCTTCTGCCTCAGGAGATCCAGACCTGCTTCTGCCATTTCGACTCCTGACTACTCTTCAATCCCGGTAACTCTGACCAGCCTTCTGCCTTGCTACTACGTATTTTGGATTTCCCTTGAACTGTACTGCTGCCTTGTTTCATTCCGCCCTGTTGTGTCTGTGTCTCCCCCCCCCAGGACTTCTGGACCACCCACCACCGGCTTCATAGGACGCATCGCTGCCACTGGGGGGGGCACAGACCCAGCACATTGGACGGGATCCCTGTTACCCCTGGAGCCTTCATTCACTCCCTACTTCCCTTTTCCCTTAAGTTTAATAAACTTTCTGGTGTGACGCAATTGTGGTCCTCTGGTCGTCTGTCTGAACCGTGACAGTACGATCTGACCATTATGGACTCAGCGCACACTTTCCCCGACATGGAAACCGATGAGCATGAGCAGCAGTTCCAGCAACAGCAACAACAACTCGCCATGATCGTTCAACTCCTCACCAACCTTACCCCAGCCAGTCTGCTCACCAGCCCTGCCCCCGAGTTACCTGCCCCGGTCATTGCAGCCGCTGCTCCGGAACCCAAGATTGGAAACCCCGAGCGGTTCAACGGCGATTCAACCCAGGTCCGGCCATTCCTGACTAGCTGCCGACTTCAGTTCTCCTTGCAGCCAAGGACCTTCGCCACGGAGGGGGCTAAAGTTGGGTATGCCATCACTCACCTGACGGACCGAGCTCGACTCTGGGGAACAGCAGAGTTCGAACGTCAAACCCCCGCATGTGCAACCTTCGACCTGTTTGCTGAGGAGATGCTGAAGGTGTTTGACCTGGATTCACCCACCGCAGAGGCGTCTCGTGAACTGTTCAGTATTCGACAAGGCAGACGTACAGTCGCAGACCATTCCATCGACTTCCGAACCCTGGCTAGACGAAGTTCTTGGAACACACCATCGTTGGTGGACGCGTTCTTCCATAGTTTGGCTGACTATATCAAGGACGAGTTGGTCTCCCATGAACTGCCTTCCACTCTTGATGAAGCCATCGCACTGACTGTCAGGATCGACAGAAGGATACAGACCCGTCGTCGTGAGAGGGGGCGCCAAGGTCCACCTACTACCGGCATTCGGAGAGATCCGACTGGGCTCCTGTCATTTACTGCCACTCACCCAGGTCAGCTTGATCAGTCTGAGCCTATGGAGATTGGGCGAGCCTCTCTCACTCCTGCAGAGCGCCAGCGCCGCTTCACCTCAAACCTCTGCCTCTATTGTGGAGGTGATGGACATCGTGTGGTAACCTGCCCTTTAAAGGGCCGAAGCTCACCGGGCATAGGGGGAGTCCGGTTGAGTTCAATGACCATCCAGTCCTCCGACCGCAAACCCCTGCTGCAAGTTCACCTCCGCCTCTCTGACTCAACTCACACCCTGGCTGCTCTGGTGGATTCTGGCGCCGAAGCCAACATAATGGACATCAAGCTGGCACGCCAACTGGGACTGGAGAACCTCCGTTTGACACCTCCTATTCCTGCCCGGGCACTGGACGGACACTTACTCGGATCGGTCACTCATGTCACGGCCCCGGTCTCGATGGGTCTGTCCGGAAACCATCAAGAAACTATCCAGTTTCACCTGCTCCCCTCTCCAGGCCAACCCCTCATCCTGGGTTACCCATGGCTCCGCCGGCACAACCCTCAGCTCGACTGGGTGACCGGGGTGATCAGGGAGTGGGGAGAGGACTGCCACCGAACCTGCCTGCTTGCTGCCGCACTACCCCCTCGGCCAGTACCTACTAACTCCGCTCCTGACCTCTCCAATGTCCCAGAATGCTACCATGGTCTCAGAGAGGTGTTTAACAAAGCAAGAGCCACATCTCTGCCCCCTCACCGACCGTACGACTGTGCCATCGACCTCCTCCCTGGAACAGCTCCTCCAAAGGGTCGTCTTTATTCGTTGTCTGCTCCTGAAAGAAAGTCCATGGAGGACTACATCAATGGCTCTCTGTCCGCAGGATTAATCCGGTCATCTTCATCTCCTGCTGGTGCTGGCTTCTTCTTTGTGGGGAAGAAGGACGGATCTCTTCGCCCCTGCATCGACTACAGGGGACTCAACGACATCACAGTGAAAAACCGTTACCCTCTGCCTCTGCTCACCTCTGCTTTTGAGTTGCTCCAGGGAGCCACTGTTTTTACCAAGTTGGATCTCAGAAACGCTTACCACCTAGTGCGGATCCGGGAGGGAGATGAATGGAAAACCGCATTCAATACACCAACAGGCCACTACGAGTATCTGGTTATGCCTTTTGGCCTCACCAATGCTCCTGCTGTGTTCCAGGCTCTAGTGAATGATGTACTGCGGGACATGTTAAACAAGTTTGTCTTCGTTTACCTGGATGACATCTTAATCTACTCCAGAAACCTGTCTGAACACACCCGCCATGTCCAGCAAGTCCTTCATCGTCTTCTGGAGAATTCCCTCTACGCCAAGGCAGAGAAATGTGAGTTTCACGTCAAGACAGTGGCCTTCCTGGGGTACATAGTGGCAGAGGGAAGTATCCAAATGGATCCTGCCAAAGTATCAGCAGTCACTTCATGGCCAGTTCCGGAGAACAGAAAGAAGCTGCAACAGTTTCTGGGGTTTGCTAACTTCTATAGGAAGTTTATCCGGAACTACAGTACCGTTGCTGCCCCTCTCACTGCTCTAACCAGCACCAAGCAACCCTTCACCTGGACCCCAGCAGCCGACAAAGCCTTCAGTACCCTCAAGGTGAGGTTCACCTCCGCTCCCATCCTCCAGATGCCTGATGTGGACCGGCAATTCATTGTGGAGGTGGACGCCTCGGATGTGGGAGTTGGTGCTGTGATTTCTCAGTGGGCTGCGGAGGATAGGAAGCTCCATCCCTGTGCCTTTTTCTCACGTCGGTTGTCCCCCTCTGAGTGCAATTACGACATAGGGAACCGTGAGCTGCTGGCTGTGAAGCTTGCCTTGGAGGAGTGGCGTCACTGGCTGGAGGGGTCCACCATTCCATTTCTCGTTTGGACCGATCATAAGAACTTGGAGTACATCCGCACGGCCAAACGGTTGAACTCCAGGCAGTCCCGCTGGGCCCTGTTCTTCACCAGGTTTAATTTCACTCTGTCATACCGGCCTGGATCACGCAACACCAAGCCAGACGCCCTCTCCCGTCAATTCCAGAAGGATGACACCCCCTCCAAGGACCCTGTGTCGATTCTGCCAAGTCCCTGCATCGTTGCAGCTCTGACCTGGGCTGTTGAGGAACAGGTGCTGGAGGCTCTCCGTAACCAGCCAGGTCCCAGCACTTGCCCAGCTGACCGCCTTTTTGTCCCCGAAGACCTGAGGTCCCAGGTCGTTCAGTGGGGACATGACTCCCGCCTAGCTTGTCACCCTGGCTCCACCCGCACTTACAACCTGCTCGCCCAGAGGTTCTGGTGGCCCTCTCTGAGGAAGGATGTACGGGAATTCGTCCAAGCCTGCCCCATCTGCAACCAACACAAGTCGTCCTGCCAGCCCCCAGCCGGATTGCTGCAGCCCCTGCCTGTGCCCAGACGTCCCTGGTCTCACATCGCCCTTGACTTTGTCACGGGGCTGCCCCCTTCAAGTGGCATGACCGTCATTCTCACCATCGTTGACCGTTTCAGCAAGATGGCACACTTCATTCCCCTCCCCAAGCTCCCAACCGCCAAGGAGACCGCCCAGGTGGTCCTGGAACACGTCTTCCGGATCCACGGACTGCCAAAGGATGTAGTTTCTGACCGTGGTCCACAATTCTCCTCCGCTTTTTGGAAGGAGTTCTGTCACCTGCTGGGAGCCACAGTCAGTCTGACTTCCGGATTCCATCCCCAATCCAATGGGCAGTCAGAGCGGGCTAATCAGGAGCTCGAGAAGGCACTGCGATGCATGACTTCACGCAACCCCCACTCCTGGTCGCAGCAATTGACATGGGTGGAGTACGCACACAATTCTCTGACCTGCTCTGCCATCGGTATGTCCCCTTTCCAATGTGTTTATGGATACCAGCCTCCTCTATTTGCCAGCCAGGAAGAGGAGGTTACTTGCCCATCTGCACTTGCTTTTGCCCGTCGATGTCGCCGCACCTGGTCACAAGCCCGAGCCACACTCCTCAGATCCGTTGCCAGCTACACTACCGGGGCCAACCGTCGGAGAATTCCTGCTCCCACCTACCATGTTGGTCAAAGGGTGTGGTTGTCATCGAAGAACCTGCCACTCAGGGTGGAGTCGCAGAAGCTGGCACCTCGGTTCATTGGCCCATTCCCTATCATAAGAGTGATTAGCCCAACTGCTGTCCGGCTCCAACTGCCTAATTCCCTGAGGGTGCACCCCACTTTCCATGTGTCTAAGATTAAGCCCATCCATGAGAGTCCGCTGGTCCCTGCTGCGCCTGGTCCTCCTCCTCCACGGCTCGTCGATGGTGGTCTGGTTTACACCGTCCGCCGCCTGCTTCGGTCCAGACGGAGGGGTAGGGGTCTCCAGTACCTCATTGACTGGGAGGGCTATGGACCTGAGGAAAGGACCTGGGTGCCAGCTAGTCGGATTGTGGATAGGACTCTCATCACCGCTTTCCACCAACGGCATCCTGATCAACCTGCAATCCGTAGGGGCCGCCCCAGAGGGGTCCCTAACCGTCCTGCCCGCTCGGCTTCCTGTCCTGTGCCTGATCCTGTCTCGGGACCTGTCCCATCTCCCGACCACGGCCCTCCGGCTTCCTCCGAGGATGAGGACGTTCACTCGGACCGTTCGGAGGAGTTCTAGCCCTCCTCCGGCTCCCCTCCTCCCGCCCGGCGTGGTGTTGCTCTTGGGACTTCTGGGGCCGTCCCTTGGGGGGGGGGTTCTGTCATGGGCCTCTCACTCCACCGGGTTACCACCTTAATTTTCTTCCACTCTGCTCACCACTCTCTCTACTCAGCCTAACTAGCTCCACCTGTCCCTGCTCTGCTCTGCTCTAATTACTCTGCCAGCTGCGCTGCATTACCCACTACCTCTCCCAGTATTTAAGGCCCTGTCTTTCAGCTCTCCGGTGTCAGATCGTCTGCAAAGCTCTCACCCGGAACCTGTTTGCTCGCGCTTCTGGCTCACCCTGGTTTTGTGACCCCGGACCTGCCTGTTTTTTGGATACTCTTCTGCCTCAGGAGATCCAGACCTGCTTCTGCCATTTCGACTCCTGACTACTCTTCAATCCCGGTAACTCTGACCAGCCTTCTGCCTTGCTACTACGTATTTTGGATTTCCCTTGAACTGTACTGCTGCCTTGTTTCATTCCGCCCTGTTGTGTCTGTGTCTCCCCCCCCCAGGACTTCTGGACCACCCACCACCGGCTTCATAGGACGCATCGCTGCCACTGGGGGGGGCACAGACCCAGCACATTGGACGGGATCCCTGTTACCCCTGGAGCCTTCATTCACTCCCTACTTCCCTTTTCCCTTAAGTTTAATAAACTTTCTGGTGTGACGCAATTGTGGTCCTCTGGTCGTCTGTCTGAACCGTGACAGTTAAGAACATTTAGAAAATGGTATATTTAAGTTTTACCACAACATTCTAAGAACGCACGTGTAGCTCCTTAAAGCAAAGATTGGAACCCAATTGAGTATTGCAGGTGATATAGAGGCACGTGGTATTTAAATGTAATTCATAGGACATTTAAAAAGCTTTTAATCATACAAACTCAGACTTTTTTTATGTTCACAATCTGCACCTGTGGGGTTTGAACCTGCAATATTTGGTTCCCAAGACAGTTCTTTCATCCTCTGCGCCACCAGGGAAGCTCTCCTGCATTGTATTTTTTTCAGTATGTAGCCATGGCAGTATGGTCGCCATGGCAATATGGTTGCCATGGCAGTATGGTTGCCATGGCAGTATGGTCAAGCAGGAATTCTATGCTTCCTTTTTAGCCTTCTTAGACATAAGTAACTGGGCTATTCACCATCACTCTTTATATGCTGTGTACTTCTGGGCCCATATTTACAAGTTATCCAAGACTATGAGAGCTGATCTAGGATCGCTTTTGCTTTACAGATCATGAAAAATAAGACGGTGGGGGCCCCTCAAAGTAAGAATTATATTGGGTGTGTTTTTATATGATGAACAGAAAATGTTTCTTTTTTTACAGTTAGTCTAAATTCTGCATTTCTGACTGGATTTATTACTCTAGATGAAATAAAGACTTCTTCTGTTTTAGTCAAGTATATTTGAGCTTCAATTTCACTGTTTTATTTTTTATTTATTTTTAAACCTGCAATCTTCTGATCTGCAGCCAGATCATTAAAACCCTCTGTTTCACCAGGGGATAGTTGTAGCCTTCTGGGATTTTTAAAGTATAATATGAATATTGTTATAAGGCTATAAGACATCTGATAAAGGTATTTTTCCCCTTCTGTTTGTCCTTCACCTCTGGGTCACCATTCCATTACCTCTCTCCTCCAGTCTGTCTCTCCTCCAGTAAGTCTCTCCTCCAGTCTGTCTCTCCTCCAGTCTGTCTTTCCTCCAGTCTGTCTCTCCTGCAGTCTGTCTCTCCTCCAGTCTGTCTCTCCTCCAGTCTGTCTCTCCTCCAGTCAGTCTCTCCTCCAGTCTGTCTCTCCTCCAGTAAGTCTCTCCTCCAGTAAGTCTCTCCTCCAGTAAGTCTCTCCTCCAGTCTGTCTTTCCTCCAGTCTGTCTCTCCTCCAGCCTGTATGTCCTCCAGCCTATATGTCCTCCAGCCTCTCTCTCCTCCGGTCTGTCTCTCCTCCAGTCTGTCTCTCCTCCAGTCTGTCTCTCCTCCAGTCTGTCTCTCCTCCAGTCTGTCTCTCCTCCAGTCTGTCTCTCCTCCAGTCAGTCTTTCCTCCAGTCTGTCTCTCCTCCAGTCTGTCTCTCCTCCAGTCTGTCTCTCCTCCAGTCTGTCTTTCCTCCAGTCTGTCTCTCCTCCAGTCTGTCTTTCCTCCAGCCTGTCTTTCCTCCAGTCTGTCTCTCCTCCAGTCTGTCTCCTCCAGTCTGTCTTTCCTCCAGTCTGTCTCTCCTCCAGACTGTCTCTTCTCCAGTCTCTCTCCTCCAGTCTGTCTCTCCTCCACTCTGTCTCTCCTCCAGTCTGTCTCTCCTCCAGTCTGTCTCTCCTCCAGTCTCTCTCCTCCAGTCTGTCTCTCCTCCAGTCTGTCTCTCCTCCAGTCTGTCTCTCCTCCAGTCTGTCTCTCCTCCAGTAAGTCTCTCCTCCAGTCTGTCTCTCCTCCAGTCTGTCTTTCCTCCAGTCTGTCTCTCCTCCAGTCTGTCTCTCCTCCAGTCTGTCTGTCTCTCCTCCAGTCTGTCTCCTCCAGTCTGTCTCTCCTCCAGTCTGTCTCTCCTCCAGTCTGTCTCTCCTCCAGTCTGTCTCTCCTCCAGTCTGTCTTTCCTCCAGTCTGTCTTTCCTCCAGTCTGTCTCTCCTCCAGTCTGTCTGTCTCTCCTCCAGTCTGTATGTGTGAACTCTTCCTATAATTTCTGCTACCTTTGACTGTTTTTAATCTGCCAGGACATGGCTCCCCTCTTTCCTTTATAATTATACAGGTTAATTAGATTGTACAACTTTTTATTTGCTGTGACCTCGGGGTCAGTCATCAATCTATCAAAGTGTCAGTCGGATGTCAAACAAAGCAGACAGAAGGAGAGTCACACCACCCAGACACACGCCCACTCCAGACCCCACAACAAGTTCACAATGACAACGGAGCGCTGGGCTGTACGTAGTTGGATTTACATTTTCAGCATCTGGTGTATTGAAGTTAGGGTTAGGATCAGGCGAGGAGCTAGGGGCTAGGGTACTGCCAGGGGGGGGGGGGGGGGGGGTTGGTCCTCAAATGCCCCCCCCCCCCCCCCCATGACTAAATATTATTTTGAAATGTACAATTAGCGCAAATAACCTCAAAAGCTGCTGGTCTCAAAAATGTATTCATGCTTGAATGGTCGTGGTCAATCATCATGTAAGTAGCCTATAGCTGTACCTGGATTAGCGAGTGAACAGATTGATGCAAAGCAGAACGAGCAGATACGGTCAGAACCTTGGAGGTATAATTAGGCTGCACCTTGTTCTTTAGAAGAGTAAAAAAATTATAAAAATTATATAAAAAAATTCACGTCAGACCTGAAACATAAAGTAGCAGACATCAGTTTGATATTGCTTTTTTTTGTAGTCAAGCACAAGGAACTGAATCCCATGGGCTTGTTAGGCATTCAACCTCCAGAAAACACAGGTGTATCCTGTAGTGTGTGAACAAGTAATCATTATTTTCCATTATATTCTTTCTATAAAATAAATGTGTCTTGATGGCGATAAGGGCACTGGAATCTACTGTAAGAGCGTCTTGTCTACTAAATTAACAAACAAGGCTATGCCATTGCATTGGCACTGTAAAATAGGCTACATTAAACTCTGAATATTCTATTCTGTTCTATACTATTCAGAATATGCTAATCTGTTAAACGTTTTACAGTTCCTACTGTTTCTTAATACCTCCCTAAACACAAGCAATGGAGTATTTATGTGACGGTATATATTAAGTAGATTCATGAGACTGTGGACTAGTTCTGTGACGGTATATATTAAGTATATTCATGAGACTGTGGACTAGTTCTGTGACGGTATATATTAAGTATATTCATTAGACTGTGGACTAGTTCTGTGACGGTATATATTAAGTAGATTCATGAGACTGTGGACTAGTTCTGTGACGGTATATATTAAGTATATTCATTAGACTGTGGACTAGTTCTGTGACGGTATATATTAAGTATATTCATGAGACTGTGGACTAGTTCTGTGACGGTATATATTAAGTATATTCATTAGACTGTGGACTAGTTCTGTGACGGTATATATTAAGTAGATTCATGAGACTGTGGACTAGTTCTGTGACGGTATATATTAAGTATATTCATTAGACTGTGGACTAGTTCTGTGACGGTATATATTAAGTAGATTCATGAGACTGTGGACTAGTTCTGTGACGGTATATATTAAGTATATTCATTAGACTGTGGACTAGTTCTGTGGTCTAGTGATTGTTTTGTCACTAAAGATGCTGCGTGGGTACAGCGGAGAGCCCACTGGCCAACAGCTCACAGATACAGCGTGGGTATAGCCTACATGATGCAATTATTATGGTAAAACGTGCAAGATTGTTATTGGTTAAACGGCAGCCAAGCAATGGTCACACTGTAAAAAATGTATATATATTTATATATATATATGTCATCAGAATAAGACCCTCTAATTTTATTGAGAGGAGCATCAAGCTCATCACCGTGCCCTTTCACCACCCTGTGAAGTTCATCATAACGTATTTCATCTGTAGCCTAATGAACTGCATGCTTTCCCGAATGGTAGTGACCAGGGGTTGGAACCAAAATTATTTTCCAATCGTTTCGTTCTGAACATAACCATTATATTTTTTTCATTAAGTTCCACTGTTCTAACCAGCTAAATAAAGTTCTGAACCGGGTTCGAACCCCAAAAAAGTACCGGTTTATAAAATCTTCTATTCCTTTTTTTAACCTCTGAAATATAAATATTTTTTAAACATTTAGCTCGACATGAAATGACTTCACCAATCAGTGAGGATAGAGCAGCTTGCTTTGTAGCGGGTAAGCAATTTAATCTGTTTAGGAAAGTCGTTAAGAGCAAACTGTATTTTGCCGTAACAGCATGGTTTAATCATAATGAAAGACAAGCACACACACACTGTGCTGCCAGTCACAATGTAGGGCGTGAGATGCAACAAAACGTTTTAGGGTGAGCAGAGAGAGAGAGAGGATGGAGCAAGCAAGCCTTGAAGCGCTGGGCATCTTGTTATGACATGCATTATCTGAATTAGGCCCACAGAATTATACCTACGGAGGAGCGGCTTCTATGGAGGAACTTTGAATGTCTTTGAACTTCCGAGTTGGTTTAAACATTGGACCAGAACAAACGTTAGCTAGCTAGCTAACAAGCTTGTGTGTGCAGAGCAGCATTAGAATTAAAAACACATCTTACAATTTTTGTAGTTAATAAATCCAATGTGAAACGTGATAACTATAGTATCCTTAACTAGCATTGAAAAAGTCAGTCTATTCTTCTCTAATTAAATATCTCTTCCTAATTTCTGAATTACCCTTTTAATGTCGTCAGTGGGCTACAGTAACCTACAGTGGCATGCGAAAGTATTCACCCCCCTTGGCATTTTTCCTATTTTGTTGCCTTACAACCTGGAATTAAAATGGATTTTTTGGGTGGGTTTGTATCATTTGATTTACACAACATGCCTACCACTTTGAAGATGGACATTTTTTTGTTGTTGTTGTGAAACAAAAAAGAAATAAGACAAAAAAAAACAGAAAACTTGAGCGTCCATTACTATTCACCCCCCCCAAAGTCAATACTTTGTAGAGCCACCTTTTGCAGCAATTACAGCTGCAAGTCTCTTGGGGTATGTCTCTATAAGCTTGGCACATCTAGCCACTGGGATTGTTGCCCATTCTTCAAGGCAAAACTAATGGTGCTCTGTGGGATGTTCAAAGTTTCTGATATTTTTTTATAACCAACCCTGATCTGTACTTCTCCACAACTATGTCCCTGACCTGTTTGGAGAGCTCCTTGCTCTTCATGGTGCCGCTTGCTTGGTGGCGCCCCTTGCTTAGTGGTGTTGCAGACTCTGGGGCCTTTCAGAACAGGTGTATATATACTGAGATCATGTGACAGATCATGTGACACTTAGATTGCACACAGGTGGACTTTATTTAACTAATTATGTGACTTCTGAAGGTAATTGGTTGCAACATATATTATTTAGGGGCTTCATAGCAAAGGGGATGAATACATATGCACTCACCACTTTTCCGTTATTTATTTGTTACATTCTTTTGAAACAAGTAATTTTTTTCATTTCACTTCACCAATTTGGACTATTTTGTGTACGTCCATTACATGAAATCCAAATAAAAATCCATTTAAATTACATGTTGTAATGCAACAAAATAGGAAAAACGCCAAGGGGGATGAATACTTTTGCAAGGTACTGTATTGAAGCGTTAGGTTCTTGGTGAGTGAGGAATAGCCGCTTGGATTGGATAGGAGGCAGAGCGTGTTTTAAGTTTTCCTGAATAACTGGGCCTGCTGGGAGTATTTGTGGCCACATTATTAAAGGACGACTTAGAGTATCAGAAGTAAAAATACAACCAGACTGGCCTGTTACTGACCCTCCTAGACCTTATAAACTGACCCAGAGTAGACCCACTACTGACCCTCCTAGACCTTATAAACTGACCCAGAGTAGACCCACTACTGACCCTCCTAGACATTTACATTACATTTTTACATTTTAGTCATTTAGCAGACGCTCTTAACCAGAGCGACTTACAGGAGCAATTAGGGTTAAGTGCCTTGCTCAAGGGCACATTAACGTCATTTAGCAGACGCTCTTAGCCAGAGCGACTCACAAATTGGTGCGTTCACCCTATAGCCAGTGGGATAACCACTTTACAATTTGGGGGGGGGGGGGGGGGGGGTTAGAAGGAATACTTTAGCCTATCCCAGGTATTCCTTAAAGAGGTGGGGTTTCAAATGTCTCCGGAAGGTGGTGAGTGACTCCGCTGTCCTGGCGTCGTGAGGGAGCTTGTTCCACCATTGGGGTGCCAGAGCAGCGAACAGTTTTGACTGGGCTGAGCGGGAGCTGTGCTTCCGCAGAGGAAGGGGAGCCAGCAGGCCAGAGGTGGATGAACGCAATGTCCTCGTTTGGGTGTAGGGACTGATCAGAGCCTGAAGGTGCAGGGGTGCCGTTCCCCTCACTGCTCCAAAGGCAAGCACCATGGTCTTGTAGCGGATGCGAGCTTCAATTGGAAGCCAGTGGAGTGTGCGGAGACCTTATCAACTGTCCAGAGTAGACCCACTACTGACCCTCCTAGACCTTATAAACGGTCCAGAGTAGACCCACTACTGACCCTCCTAGACCTTATAAACTGTCCAGAGTAGACCCACTACTGACCCTCCTAGACCTTATAAACTGTCCAGAGTAGACCCACTACTGACCCTCCTAGACCTTATCAACTGTCCAGAGTAGACCCACTACTGACCCTCCTAGACCTTATAAACGGTCCAGAGTAGACCCACTACTGACCCTCCTAGACCTTATAAACTGTCCAGAGTAGACCCACTACTGACCCTCCTAGACCTTATAAACTGTCCAGAGTAGACCCACTACTGACCCTCCTAGACCTTATAAACTGACCCAGAGTAGACCCACTACTGACCCTCCTAGACCTTATCAACTGTCCAGAGTAGACCCACTACTGACCCTCCTAGACCTTATAAACGGTCCAGAGTAGACCCACTACTGACCCTCCTAGACCTTATAAACTGTCCAGAGTAGACCCACTACTGACCCTCCTAGACCTTATCAACTGTCCAGAGTAGACCCACTACTGACCCTCCTAGACCTTATCAACTGTCCAGAGTAGACCCACTACTGACCCTCCTAGACCTTATCAACTGTCCAGAGTAGACCCACTACTGACCCTCCTAGACCTTATAAACGGTCCAGAGTAGACCCACTACTGACCCTCCTAGACCTTATAAACTGTCCAGAGTAGACCCACTACTGACCCTCCTAGACCTTATAAACTGTCCAGAGTAGACCCACTACTGACCCTCCTAGACCTTATAAACTGACCCAGAGTAGACCCACTACTGACCCTCCTAGACCTTATCAACTGTCCAGAGTAGACCCACTACTGACCCTCCTAGACCTTATAAACGGTCCAGAGTAGACCCACTACTGACCCTCCTAGACCTTATAAACTGTCCAGAGTAGACCCACTACTGACCCTCCTAGACCTTATCAACTGTCCAGAGTAGACCCACTACTGACCCTCCTAGACCTTATAAACTGTCCAGAGTAGACCCACTACTGACCCTCCTATACCTTATAAACGGTCCAGAGTAGACCCACTACTGACCCTCCTATACCTTATAAACGGTCCAGAGTAGACCCACTACTGACCCTCCTAGACCTTATAAACTGTCCAGAGTAGACCCACTACTGACCCTCCTAGACCTTATCAACTGTCCAGAGTAGACCCACTACTGACCCTCCTAGACCTTATCAACTGTCCAGAGTAGACCCACTACTGACCCTCCTAGACCTTATAAACTGTCCAGAGTAGACCCACTACTGACCCTCCTAGACCTTATAAACTGTCCAGAGTAGACCCACTACTGACCCTCCTAGACCTTATCAACTGTCCAGAGTAGACCCACTACTGACCCTCCTATACCTTATAAACTGACCCAGAGTAGACCCACTACTGACCCTCCTAGACCTTATCAACTGTCCAGAGTAGACCCACTACTGACCCTCCTATACCTTATAAACTGACCCAGAGTAGACCCACTACTGACCCTCCTAGACCTTATCAACTGTCCAGAGTAGACCCACTACTGACCCTCCTATACCTTATAAACTGACCCAGAGTAGACCCACTACTGACCCTCCTAGACCTTATCAACTGTCCAGAGTAGACCCACTACTGACCCTCCTAGACCTTATCAACTGTCCAGAGTAGACCCACTACTGACCCTCCTAGACCTTATCAACTGTCCAGAGTAGACCCACTACTGACCCTCCTAGACCTTATCAACTGTCCAGAGTAGACCCACTACTGACCCTCCTAGACCTTATAAACTGTCCAGAGTAGACCCACTACTGACCCTCCTAGACCTTATCAACTGTCCAGAGTAGACCCACTACTGACCCTCCTAGACCTTATAAACTGTCCAGAGTAGACCCACTACTGACCCTCCTAGACCTTATCAACTGTCCAGAGTAGACCCACTACTGACCCTCCTAGACCTTATAAACGGTCCAGAGTAGACCCACTACTGACCCTCCTAGACCTTATAAACTGTCCAGAGTAGACCCACAAATGATCCAAATGGAATGAAACATACAAATCACAGGGTTTTTGCGCCGTTATTCAAATGACATTTTCACTGCAGCCTAGGGTAGAATTTTGTACTCACTTCAAAAACAATAATGCAATTATTCATTGCATTGTGGTGTTGTAGGCTAGTCTGGGGAGGATCATTGTATTGTCCCTAAACCAGATAAATAGGGGAGTTTTTTGAGCCGAGTGTCTCATGTCTTCAGTGTTCTTTCATGCACCTGTCTCTGCTTCCTATCAGCTATTCTTATTTGTTCTTGTGGATTCATATCGAAAATGTATGCAGCTTTTTAAATGCTTTTATGTGTGGTATGATTGCTAGTTAGCCTAAAGGCAGATCTGGACAAATGATCCACATACCACTATTGTCACTATGAATGGTGGATAGAGGGCAGGACAGACAGTTAGACTGGTAGACTATACTGACCTATGGTATGGTAGAAGCTAGCGTGTGGAAAAGCCTAGTGCATATGGGAAGGTACTAAAACAGATTGACATAGGGGAGGGGCAGATGAGGAAATGTGGCTAGGATGGAATAAATTATATAGTAAAACCTGTAAAAGAGCGAATGGAAACCAGGAAAAAAAAACACACTACCCTCCCCTGTGTCCAATAAAAAAATAACACACTACCCTCCCAAAGCAAAAAAATAAATGTGTTTGACAACCCTCCCCAGTAAATTTCGAACTGTCCCTTACGATGGAATCAAGTTCAGATTAGAACCTTAAAACTTTAGATGACTTGTCCAATAACCTGGTCATGAGTTTAAAGGTACAGTGCAGCCATTTCTATATAAAATATTAAATCATTTCTGGGTAACAATTAAGTACCTTACTGTGATTGTTTTCAATTAAAAGTTTAAAAAATAAACACATATCTTCTTAGCAAAGGGCAATTTCTAAAGCAAGAATTGTCTGGGAGTTGTCTGAGTGGGAGAGGGGAAAACTGAAGATTAGCTGCTATTGGCAGAGAGGTTTGGAACTCTCTTTCTTATTGGTCTATTAACAAATTTACCGCATGGTGATGTCACCACGGAATGTCAAAACTCCATCCCACCAAACAGCTCTTACACTAAAATGACATTATCATCATTTTTCACAACTTCACAGTACTATTCCAACCTCGTAGTGTGGAAATATACAAAACACAGGAAAATCACGTTTTTTTTTACTGCGCTGGGCCTTTAATGTTGAAGCGATATCCCTTGCACATAAAAGGGAGGACTACAATATCCACGCTGCTCTATCCACCCAATGCTCAGCCATGCAGCCCAGATGGGGACATTTAGTTTGATTCATTTGATTAAACCCTTCTAACAAGGCTCCTATGGCCCCGTCATAAAGAAGCTTTGTAGTCTGTTGTTGGACGTGAGCATTGATAAATGACCGTCTCTGAGAGTGAGATTGGTGAGGTGGGGCCGCTGCCCTTTGATGATCCAGAGAATGAAATGATGACTATTGGCGCTGCTATTGACTGGACTGGTTGACTGGGTGCCACTCTGTTGCTACTCCTCCAAGGGTCAATTGGTCTTAAACCCAGACAATCGAAAGGTTGAGCAGGGTCAGGAAACACACACACACACACACACACACACACACTGTCACAGTGACAGCAGGCCCTTCTGTCAGCTTTCTCAAATGGACACACACTAATAAGATTTGTCCTGATAAATCCTCCTCTATGCATCTGTCTTGATGTTGCTGCTGCTGTCATTTGATGCTTTGCACTACTGTGAGATAATAACATTATGTTCAGCTGACTGTTGAAGGGGGGATCTGATCAGAGCCAATAATATCCAGGAGGGATCTGATCAGAGCTAATAATATCCAGGGGGGGATCAGAGCCAATAATATCCAGGAGGGATCTGATCAGAGCCAATAATATCCAGGGGGGGGGGATCAGAGCCAATAATATCCAGGAGGGATCTGTTCAGAGCCAATAATATCCAGGGGGGATCTGATCTTTTTGTTTTGTTTTTGTCTCTTCAAAGTGGCTACCATCACAATTACCATCACAATTATCACATTTTATGGCAAGTGTGTGTAATTGTAAATTATTATTTTTGTGGGTTTGAAATTCTAATTGTTTCTAGTCAGGAATTGTCACAACATGATCTGTTTCACCCGTCTTGCGCTTGTCTCCCCCCACCAGTTGTCTCCCATTGTCCCTGTTATCCCCATTGTCCTCATTGTCCCCTGTGTATTTACACCAGCGTTTTCTGTCTGTCTGCTGCCAGTTTATCTTGTTTTGTCAGGTCTTACCAGCGTGTCCTGACCCTGAGCTTGCCTGCCGTCCTGTACCTGCCTGACCCTGACCTGGTTTAGGAACCTCTGCCTGCCCTCGACCTGCCTATTGTCCTTTTGTTATAATAAATATTCGGAGAAATCGAACTATCCGCCTCCTGTGTCTGCATCTGGGTCATATCCTGAGTCGTGTTAGTACGAACTGGACCTGACTGACCCAGCAGACTCGGAACCAGCTCTGCAACGCTGTCTCCTTCCAAGGAGCCTCCATTGGAAGACAAGAGGAGTTACTTCAAACCCTTATGGAAGGACTCCAGACCTTGGCGGGACGCCATGACCACGCATTCACTGCATTGCTGGAACAATTCCGCGGATTAACTTCCAGGCAGCAAGCCACAACAGTAACCCCCCAGACCCTCAGTAACCTCGCTACCAGCGGCGCTTCTCCCCAGCCTACCCTGGCTTCCCGAGAACCCCGCTTACCTCCTCCGGAGCGCTACGCTGGAGATCCTGGAACCTGCCGGGCGTTTCTCTCCCGGTGCTCCCTCATCTTCAAGCTGCAGCCTTCTTCGTTTCCCTCGGACCGCTCGAAGACAGCGTAGCTGATAACAGGGATGTCCGGGAGGGCTCTCGCCTGGGCTATGGCGGTGTGGGAGCAACAATCCACCGTTTGCCTCAGTCTGGAGGAGTTTGTGGCGGAGGTTAGAAAGGTGTTCGATTCTCCGTTGCTCGGAAGCTACTTCAACTGCGTCGAGACTCCCGTAGTGTGGCGGACTACGTGGTGGATTTTCGCACTTTGGCCACCGAGAGTGCCTGGAACCCATTCCTTCATGGATTATCGGAGGTGGTTAAAGATGAATTCGCAGCCCGAGAGCTCCCCATGGACCTCGACTCTCTCATAGCCTTGACCATACGGATCGATGGGGTGGCTGCGGGAACTTAGGAGGGAGAGGAGGTCTGTTACCGGTCACACTCGTTCGTCCACGGCTCCCACCTCACCTCTGAGGAATCCCAGAAGTCCCCGGCGTCTACAACACCGAGAGAATCCAATGTGACCCGAGTTCCCTCGGGAATCACTGAGGGCTGTCGACTCGCCTTCGCCGGAGCCCATGCAACTGGGCAGGGCCAGATTGTCTCCTGCTGAATGATTACGCAGACTGAGCGCCAAGAGCTGTCTGTATTGTGGAACTACAGGACATTACATATCCACCTGTCCATTAAAAGACCAGGCTCATCAGTAGGTACGAGTACGCAGGTGAGCCGTACGGGAGTTTCCAATCCTCCATTACTCGTACCCCTCTCCTAGCCATCCTGTTGTGGGGTGACCAGTCCAAATCTCTCCGGGTGCTCGTTGACTCTGGGACCGACGAGAGCTTTATGGACGCTACCCTGGTGTCGGAGCTGGGAATCTCCACACAACCCCTCTCCCTTCCCATGGATGGCAGCGCGCTGGATGGGCGCTCTATTGGCAGAGTCACCCACAATACGGTTCCCATTAACCTGTGCGTGTCAGGTAATCACAGTGAGACTATGCAGTTCCTACTCATTTAATCTCTTCATGTACCTATGGTTTTGGGGTTTTCATGGCTCCAGACGTACAATCCCCTGATCGACTGGGCTACTGGTTCTATCATGGGTTGGAGCCCGTTCTGCCATGCGCATTGTCTGAAGTCGGCACAACCTGCCCCGGGACGTCTTCCTGTGGGCTTGGGAGAAGCCTCGGATCACTCCTTCATTCCTGCGGAGTACCAGGACCTCCGGGAGGTTTTCAACAAGGCCCGCTCTACATCTCTCCATCCGCATCGACCCTATGACTGCGCTATCGACCTTCTCCCAGGAACTACACCGCCTCGGGGGCGGCTTTATTCCCTGTCGGGTCCGGAGACCAAGTCTATGGAAAGGTACAATGAGGACTCTCTTGCTGCAGGGAGAATTCGCCCATCTGCCTCCCCCCGCCGGCACAGGGTTCTTCTTTGTGGAGAAGAAGGACAAAACCCTGCGCCCCTGTATCGATTAAAACCGTTACCCTCTACCAATAATCTCCTCGGCTTTCGAGCCTCTCCGGGGTCGACGATCTTCTTGAAGGTGGACCTTCGGAATGCCTAACATCTGTTTTGGATACGGGAAGGAGACGAATGGAAGACAGCCTTTCACACGGCTAGTGGGCACTACGAGTACCTGGTGATGCCATTCGGAATGACCACCGCTCCCGCAGTTTTCCAGGCTCTGGTCAACGATGTGCTCTGTGACATGTTGAACTGGTTTGTGCTCGTCTACCTCAACGACATCCTTGTTTTTTCTCGTTCAGCTCAAGAGCACATCCTCCACGTCCGACAGGTCCTCAGTGTCTCCTGGAGAAGCAGCTTTTTGTTAAAGCAGAGAAATGTGAGTACCATCGCTCCACCATCTCCTTCCTAGGATACGTTAATCGCTGCAGGAACTATTCAGATGGATTCTGACAAGGTGAGAGTGGTGGTGGATTGGCCTCAACCCACATCCATAGTGCAGCTGCAACGTTTCCTGGGGTTTGCTAATTTCTACCGCCGTTTCATCTGTCTTCCCCCCCTCTCAGCGCTCACCTCTCCCAAGGTTCTGTTCACCAGCAGCTGACAGGGCGTTCTCGGACCTCAAGCATCGATTCACTACTGCTCCCGTCTTAATCCATCCGGACCCGTCCCGTCAGTTCGTGGTGGAGGTCGACGCCTCTTACGTCGGAGTGGGGGGGCCGTCCTGTCCCAGCGTTCTGCCCATGACCAAAAGCTGTTTCCCTGTGCTTTCCTTTCCCATCATCTTAACCCCGGTGAGAGGAACTTTGACGTGGAAAATCAAGAATTTTGTGATGTGTGTTGAGACCTGCAGAATGACCCCTGTGATGTGTGTTGAGGGGCTGCCGATATACCGTAGGCTATCAACCGAAACACCGTAGGCTATCTGCCGACATACCGTAGGCTAGCAGCCTATATAACGTAGGCTATCAGCCCATATACCGTAGGCTATCTGCCCAACAGCTGCTTTCTCCCAGGCAGTACTGGGTTACAGGTTCAAGGGAGCACTCTCTATCCTAGACTGCTAAATAATTAGCTACAAATGCTGCTTCTGATGATTCCTTTTTCTTACATAGGAACATACAGCCCTATTTATTTGAGCCAGAATACACCGAAGAGGAGTTGAGACAGCCAAAAAAAAAAAAAAGAATTGCGAGACCAGCAAGCAGTGGGGGCAGCTCAACCCCATCTCAACACCGTCACCACTTGCAATAAGATAACATCGTACCAGAGACATACCAAGGTTGTTACCACTGTTCTTGTTATGACTCACCCAGACACCCTGGAAACCTTCACAAAGCACTCTGAGCATGTGTGTGTGTGTGTGTAGAAACTACTCATCAACTCAACAAAGAACTGGTCTCCGTCCTCTAAGAGCTGAGTGTGTCGTCATGGAGAACAATGAGTCTGTCCTGACACACACCACAGGGGGCTGGCGAGAGGAGGACTGCTCATAAAAATGGCTGGGGTGGAATGAACGGAACTGGTATCAAAGTAATGGAAACCACGTGTTTGACGTGTTTGACGTGTTTGATACTGTTCCATTAATTCCATTCCAGTAATTACAATGAGCCCCTCCTCCCCAATTAAGGTGCCGCCAGCTGCCTGTGACACACAAGGACTACCAGTAGCTGTCTTTGTTAACAGGTCAATAGGTCAAGGCCATTAAAGGGAAAGTTCACTGCTAGACACTATTTGGGGTGTTTTCCCAGTCTACTTATATCATGTTGAGTGATGAAAGGTGTTCCAGTCTCCATACATAATTATAAGTGATGAGAGGTGTTCCATTCTCCCTACATAATTATAAGTGATGACAGGTGTTCCAGTCTCCATACATAATTATAAGTGATGACAGGTGTTCCAGTCTCCCTACATAATTATAAGTGATGAGAGGTGTTCCAGTCTCCATACATAATTATAAGTGATGACAGGTGTTCCAGTCTCCCTACATAATTATAAATGATGAGAGGGTGTTCCAGTCTCCCTGCATAATTATAATGATGAGAGGGTGTTCCAGTCTCCATACATAATTATAAGTGATGAGAGGTGTTCCAGTCTCCATACATAATTATAAGTGATGACAGGTGTTCCAGTCTCCCTACATAATTATAAGTGATGAGAGGGTGTTCCAGTCTCCCTGCATAATTATAATGATGAGAGGGTGTTCCAGTCTCCATACATAATTATAAGTGATGAGAGGTGTTCCAGTCTCCCTGCATAATTATAAGTGATGACAGGTGTTCCAGTCTCCCTCCATAATTATAAGTGATGAGAGGTGTTCCAGTCTCCCTGCATAATTATAAGTGATGACAGGTGTTCCAGTCTCCCTCCATAATTATAAGTGATGAGAGGTGTTCCAGTCTCCCTGCATAATTATAAGTGATGACAGGTGTTCCAGTCTCCCTCCATAATTATAAGTGATGACAGGTGTTCCAGTCTCCATACATAATTATAAGTGATGAGAGGGTGTTCCAGTCTCCCTCCATAATTATAAGTGATGAGAGGGTGTTCCAGTCTCCCTACATAATTATAAGTGATGAGAGGTGTTCCAGTCTCCCTACATAATTATAAGTGATGAGAGGTGTTCCAGTCTCCCTACATAATTATAAGTGATGAGAGGTGTTCCAGTCTCCCTGCATAATTATAAGTGATGACAGGTGTTCCAGTCTCCCTCCATAATTATAAGTGATGAGAGGTGTTCCAGTCTCCCTCCATAATTATAAGTGATGACAGGTGTTCCAGTCTCCATACATAATTATAAGTGATGAGAGGGTGTTCCAGTCTCCCTCCATAATTATAAGTGATGAGAGGGTGTTCCAGTCTCCCTACATAATTATAAGTGATGAGAGGTGTTCCAGTCTCCCTACATAATTATAAGTGATGAGAGGTGTTCCATTCTCCCTACATAATTATAAGTGATGACAGGGTGTTCCAGTCTCCATACATAATTATAAGTGATGAGAGGTGTTCCAGTCTCCCTACATAATTATAAGTGATGACAGGGTGTTCCAGTCTCCATACATAATTATAAGTGATGAGAGGTGTTCCAGTCTCCCTCCATAATTATAAGTGATGACAGGGTGTTCCAGTCTCCATACATAATTATAAGTGATGAGAGGTGTTCCAGTCTCCCTCCATAATTATGAGTGATGAGAGGTGTTCCAGTCTCCCTACATAATTATAAGTGATGAGAGGGTGTTCCAGTCTCCCTCCATAATTATAAGTGATGAGAGGTGTTCCATTCTCCCTCCATAATTATAAGTGATGACAGGTGTTCCAGTCTCCATACATAATTATAAGTGATGACAGGTGTTCCAGTCTCCATACATAATTATAAGTGATGACAGGTGTTCCAGTCTCCCTACATAATTATAAGTGATGAGAGGTGTTCCAGTCTCCCTCCATAATTATGAGTGATGAGAGGTGTTCCAGTCTCCCTACATAATTATAAGTGATGAGAGGTGTTCCAGTCTCCCTCCATAATTATAAGTGATGAGAGGTGTTCCAGTCTCCCTCCATAATTATAAGTGATGAGAGGTGTTCCAGTCTCCCTACATAATTATAAGTGATGACAGGTGTTCCAGTCTCCCTACATAATTATAAGTGATGAGAGGGTGTTCCAGTCTCCCTACATAATTATAAGTGATGAGAGGTGTTCCATTCTCCCTCCATAATTATAAGTGATGACAGGTGTTCCAGTCTCCATACATAATTATAAGTGATGACAGGTGTTCCAGTCTCCATACATAATTATAAGTGATGACAGGTGTTCCAGTCTCCCTCCATAATTATAAGTGATGACAGGTGTTCCAGTCTCCATACATAATTATAAGTGATGAGAGGGTGTTCCAGTCTCCCTCCATAATTATAAGTGATGAGAGGGTGTTCCAGTCTCCCTACATAATTATAAGTGATGAGAGGTGTTCCAGTCTCCCTACATAATTATAAGTGATGAGAGGTGTTCCAGTCTCCCTACATAATTATAAGTGATGAGAGGTGTTCCAGTCTCCCTGCATAATTATAAGTGATGACAGGTGTTCCAGTCTCCCTCCATAATTATAAGTGATGAGAGGTGTTCCAGTCTCCCTCCATAATTATAAGTGATGACAGGTGTTCCAGTCTCCATACATAATTATAAGTGATGAGAGGGTGTTCCAGTCTCCCTCCATAATTATAAGTGATGAGAGGGTGTTCCAGTCTCCCTACATAATTATAAGTGATGAGAGGTGTTCCAGTCTCCCTACATAATTATAAGTGATGAGAGGTGTTCCATTCTCCCTACATAATTATAAGTGATGACAGGGTGTTCCAGTCTCCATACATAATTATAAGTGATGAGAGGTGTTCCAGTCTCCCTACATAATTATAAGTGATGACAGGGTGTTCCAGTCTCCATACATAATTATAAGTGATGAGAGGTGTTCCAGTCTCCCTCCATAATTATAAGTGATGACAGGGTGTTCCAGTCTCCATACATAATTATAAGTGATGAGAGGTGTTCCAGTCTCCCTCCATAATTATGAGTGATGAGAGGTGTTCCAGTCTCCCTACATAATTATAAGTGATGAGAGGGTGTTCCAGTCTCCCTCCATAATTATAAGTGATGAGAGGTGTTCCATTCTCCCTCCATAATTATAAGTGATGACAGGTGTTCCAGTCTCCATACATAATTATAAGTGATGACAGGTGTTCCAGTCTCCATACATAATTATAAGTGATGACAGGTGTTCCAGTCTCCCTACATAATTATAAGTGATGAGAGGTGTTCCAGTCTCCCTCCATAATTATGAGTGATGAGAGGTGTTCCAGTCTCCCTACATAATTATAAGTGATGAGAGGTGTTCCAGTCTCCCTCCATAATTATAAGTGATGAGAGGTGTTCCAGTCTCCCTCCATAATTATAAGTGATGAGAGGTGTTCCAGTCTCCCTACATAATTATAAGTGATGACAGGTGTTCCAGTCTCCCTACATAATTATAAGTGATGAGAGGGTGTTCCAGTCTCCCTACATAATTATAAGTGATGAGAGGTGTTCCATTCTCCCTCCATAATTATAAGTGATGACAGGTGTTCCAGTCTCCATACATAATTATAAGTGATGACAGGTGTTCCAGTCTCCATACATAATTATAAGTGATGAGAGGGTGTTCCAGTCTCCCTCCATAATTATAAGTGATGAGAGGGTGTTCCAGTCTCCCTCCATAATTATAAGTGATGAAAGGTGTTCCAGTCTCCCTCCATAATTATGAGTGATGAGAGGGTGTTCCAGTCTCCCTACATAATTATAAGTGATGAGAGGTGTTCCATTCTCCCTCCATAATTATGAGTGATGAGCCTGCTGTCTGATCTAAAAATGAAAGGAGTCATGTTTTGTAGCAATTGTTGTGGCCTTTGTGTTGCGCCGATTGCATGATCATGTTTGTCCTTGTTCAATAGAGTCATTGGACTTGTCTCAACGATGTTCCTATCTGCCAGGACATTGCAGTATATCTAGGTTGACTCATTTTCCCTGGCTTTGTAAAGACTAACAGCCTGACGGGAGGCATTCTCCCACCCTCGAAGGCAGGCTTTTCAAAACGGGGAGGGAGGGGTGACGGGACTCGTTTACAGGTTCAAGGGAGCACTGTCTGTCCGAGACTGCTAAATAATTAGCTACAATGGCTGCTTCTGATGATTCCTTTTGTATAAGAAGAACTAAACGACAACATTTAAAAAATCGTTATTTTACATAGGAACATACAGCCATATTTATTTGAGTCAGAATACACTGAAGAGGAGTTGAGAGAGCGAAAAAAGCAAGATCAGCAAGCTGTGGGGGCAGACCAGACCAGCTGGACCAGGACTCAGGAGGGTAAATAATAAACGACTAAGTTGTTTTGCTATCGGTAGCTAGCTAGCAATATAAGCTATCTTTTTACACGAGGCAGTGTTGTTCAGTACAATACAATTTGGTGATCGATTTGGCCATAACGGGGCTTGCTAGTACCACTACAAGCCAAGCTAGCCATGTTTAGCTAGCTAACTATCTGTATTTGCTATAACGTCACCTAAAATGTACTGTAGTCTAACATTATAGTTAGCTGGCTAACTAGCCTAGTTAGCCTCAGTGCCTCTCATTAGGAGCAAAACTGGTTAAATTGATCTACTTTACTCTAACCCTCGTCTATCCATATTCAGATTGATATGCCTTTGTTTGGGCTCCCAAGTGTCGCAGCGGCACTGCTAGTCCTAGGCTTGAGAAGGCAAAAGTTTTAGAACGCCTACTCATTCAAGGGTTTTTCTTTATTTAAAAAAACCGATTTTCTACATTGTAGAATAATAGTGAAGACATCAAAACTATGAACTAACAAATATGGAATCATGTAGTAACCAAAAAAGTGTTAAACAAATCAAAATATAGTCTTGAAGGAGTTCCCACATATGCTGAGCACTTGTTGGCTGCTTTTCCTTCACTCTGCGGTCCGACTCATCCCAAACAATCTCAATTGGGTTCAGGTCGGGGGATTGTGGAGGCCAGGTCATCTGATGCAGCACTCCATCACTCTCCTTCTTGGTAAAATAGCCCTTACACAGTCTGGAGGTGTGTTGGGTCATTGTCCTGTTTCTTGGCCCAAGCAAGTCTCTTCTTCTTATTGGTGTCCTTTAGTAGTGGTTTCTTTGCAGCAATTCGACCATGAAGGCCTGATTCACACAGTCTCCTCTGAACAGTTGATGTTGAGATGTGTCTGTTACTTGAACTCTGTGAAGCATTTATTTGGGCTGCAATTTCTGAGGCTGGTAACTCTAATGAACTTATCCTCTGCAGCAGAGGTAACTCTGAGTCTTTCTTTCCTGTGGCGGTCCTCATGAGAGCCAGTTTCATCATAGCGCTTAACGGTTTTTACTGTCAGGGCACAGGGCTGACAGAATCTGTGCAGAAGATCTAGGTGCTGCTGTAGGACCTCATTGGTTGGGCACAGAAATACCGGATCATCAGCAAACAGTAGACATTTGACTTCTCTCTCTCTCTCTCTCTCTCTCTCTCTCTCTCTCTCTCTCTCTCTCTCTCTCTCTCTCTCTCTCTCTCTCTCTCTCTCTCTCTCTCTCTCTCTCTATCTCCCTCTCTCTCTATCTCTCTCTATCTCTCTCTCTCTCTCTCTCTCTTTCTATCTCTCTCTCTCTCTCTCTCTCTCTCTCTTTCTATCTCTCTCTCTCTCTCTCTCTCTCTCTCTCTCTCTCTCTCTCTCTCTCTCTCTCTCTCTCTCTCTCTCTCTCTCTCTCTCTCTCTTTCCCCTCTACCCCCTCATCCCTCCCCTCTCTCAGCAGTGTATTGTTAGATCCCAGTTGGGTGCTAGCCTGACTTTGTGACCTCCTCCATGGAGGTAGAGTCCTTATTAGCATCTCTAAGCCCCTACGTCCTATATGGCACCCTATTCCCTATGTAGTGCACTACTTTTGACCAGAGTACCACCACATAGAGAATAGGGTACCAACCTAACCCTTCAGGGGTCCGGGTCCCAGGGAGAGGGCCCTGTCGACCCCTGTAATGCTCAGCAGATGGACACACTTTTTAATCAAATTGGATCAAGGAGTCTCTGAGGGGAAATGGTTGCATTATGTCAGCCTGCTGGGCAAGTCTCTGGCCAGGCTCTCACCATTCACCATTCACTGACACACCTACTCATTCAAAGGTTTTTCTTTATTTATTACTATTTTCTACGTTGTAGAATAATAGTGAAGACATCAAAACTATGAAATAACACACATGGAATCATGTAGTAACCAAAACAGTGTTCAACAAATCAAAATATATTTTATATTTGAGATTCTTCAAAATAGCCATAATTTGCCTTGATGACAGCTTTGCACCCTCTTGGTATTCTCTTAACCAGCTTCATGAGGTAGTCACCTGGAATGCATTTCAATTAACAGGTGTGCCTTCTTAAAAGTTAAGTTGTGGAATTTCTTTCCTTCTTAATGCATTTGAGCCAATCAGTGGTGTTGTGACAAGGTTGTGACAAGGTAGGGGGGGTATACAGAAGATAGCCCTATTTGGTAAAAGACCAAGTCCATATTATGGCAAGAACAGCTCAAATAAGCAAAGAGAAACGACAGTCCATCATTACCTTAAGACATGAAGGTCAGTCAATACAGGAACATTTCTTTCAAGTGCAGTCGCAAAAACCATGAAGCGCTATGATGAAACTGGCTCTCATGAGGACCACCACAGAAATTGCAGCCCAAATAAATGCTTCACAGAGTTCAAGTCACAGACACATCTCAACATCAACTGTTCAGAGGGGACTGTGTGAATCAGGCCTTCATAGTCGAATTGCTGCAAAGAAACCAATACTAAAGGACACCAATAAGAAGAAGAGACCTGCTTGGGCCAAGAAACACGAGCAATGGACATTAGACCGGTGGAAATGTGTCCTTTGGTCTGGAGTACAAATTTGAGATTTTTGGTTACAACCGCCGTGTCTTTTCTGAGATGCAGTGTGGGTGAACGGATGATCTCTGCATGTGTAGTTACCACCGTAAAGCATGGAGGAGGAGGTGTTATGGTGTAGGAGTGCTTGCTGGTGACACTGTCTGTGATTTATTTAGAATTCAAGGCACACTTACCAGCATGGCTACCGCAGCATTCTGCAGCGATACGCCATCACATTTGGTTTGGGCTTAGTGGGTTTATCATTTGTTTTTCAACAGGACAATGACCCAACACACCTCCAGACTGTGTAAGGGCTATTTTACCAAGATGGAGAGTGATGGAGTGTTGCATCAAATGACCTGGCCTCCACAATCCCCCGACCTGAACCAAATTGAGATGGTTTGGGATGAGTCGGACCGCAGAGTGAAGGAAAAGCACCCAACAAGTGCTCAGCATATGTGGGAACTCCTTCAAGACTGTTGGAAAAGCATTCCAGGTGAAGCTGGTTAAGAAAATGCCAAAAGTGTGCAAAACTGTCATCAAGGCAAAGGGTGGCTATTTGAAGTCTCAAATATAAAATATATTTTGATTTTTGTAACACTTATTTGGTTACTACATGATTCCATATGTGTTATTTCATAGTTTTGATTTCTTCACTATTTTCTATAATGTCAAAAATAGTAAAAATAAAGAAAAACCCTTGAGTAGGTGTGTCCAAACTTTTGACTTGTAGTGTATGTGTATGTATATATTACCAACATTTTTTAAGGGGGATTGGAAGTGATGCAGACAATTACATCGATGGAAGCTACAAACTATCTGCAATTTTAAAGCTGATCTACCACCTAAAAAAATACATAATAATAAAATGGAATCACTAAAAAAATACAAAAATGAAACAGACCCCACAGAGCCCCAGGACAGCAACACAATTAGACCCAACCAAATCATGAGAAAACAAAGATACAATTACTTGACACATTGGAAAGAATTAACAAAAAAACTGAGCAAACTAGAATGCTATTTGGCCATAAACAGAGAGTACACAGTGGCAGAATACCTGACCAATGTGACTGACCCAAACTTAAGGAAAGCTTTGACTATGTACAGACTCAGTGAGCATAGCCTTGCTATTGAGAAAGGCCGCCGTAGGCAGACCTGGCTCTCAAGAGAAGACAGGCTATGTGCACACTGCCCACAAAATGAGGTGGAAACTGAGCTGCACTCCCTAACCTCCTGCCAAATGTATGACCATATTACACAGACCCACAAATATTTTGAAAAACAAACCCAATTTTGATAAACTCCCTTATCTACTAGGTGAAATACCATAGTGTGCCATCACAGCAGCAAGATTTGTGACCTGTTGCCACAAGAAAAGGGCAACCAGTGAAGAACAAACACCATTGTAAATACAACCCATATTTATGTTTATTTATTTTCCCATTTGTACTTTAACTATTTGCACATTGTTACAACACTGTATATATACATAATATGACATTTGAAATGTCTTTATTCTTTTGGAACTTCTGAGTGTTTACTGTTAATATTTATTGTTTATTTCACTTTTGTTTACAATCTACTTCACTTGCTTTGTCAAAGATAACATACGTTCCCCATGCCAATTAAGCCCTTAAATTGAATGGGGGAGAGAGAGAGAGAGAGAGAGAGAGAGAGAGAGAGAGAGAGAGAGAGAGAGAGAGAGAGAGAGAGAGAGAGAGAGAGAGAGAGAGAGAGAGAGAGAGAGAGAGAGAGAGAGAGAGAGAGAGAGAGAGAGAGAGAGAGAGAGAGAGAGAGAGAGAGAGAGAGAGAGAGAGAGAGAGAGAGAGAGAGAGAGAGAGAGAAGAGGGAAAGAGGGAGAGAGTTAGAGAAAGAGAGAGGGAAAGAGGTAGAGAGTTAGAGAAAGAGAGAGGGGATAGTGGAGGTCATATGGGCCACTGGGGGCTGTTATTGTTCCTCCCAGAATGACACGTGTCTTCACCATATGAACCTTGTTTAAATAGCTGTCCCTTTCTCCACCCTCTCTACCCCCCAGTCCCAAGTGGCAGATGTATCTTTTATTCCCCGACTTATTCCGGGCGGGAATTCCTGATCTTGAAGATTGAATAGGATTTCATGGGATTAGGATGCTTTGACTGGATAATTGTTATTGTTGTCGGGTTGATGTCATACTACATGTTGGACACGACAACACGAGGGAGAGTGAGGTCATAATACGTTTATTGTTTCTAGCTTTTTGTTAGGGGCTTGCTTTGGTGTCATACTGAAATGTTTGTTAGTCGGCATTGTCTAATGAAGCACTGTGTTAGAGGACATTCACAACCATAAGGGAGAGTTTAACCCTCAACAACACGTAACAACCATTCTAAGTTATTTTTAGGTAATAGTTACATCTCTTATCCACCTGTGACACCTATGTCAAATTGGACTTTGAAATAATAGGTTAAATGCTATTTCTGAATTGGTTGATTGCTTACTTGCATGAGAAAATTGTATGTGAAAAGGGAGAGCCAGAATTCCTATGGCTCAATATCATCAAAAGAATTAACATTCACAATTAATTAAATCAGAATTACTGTGGTAACAGCATGATAAAGGGAACAGCAGCGGAAATCTTTATCCCTTTAATCTCTCAATCAAGTCATGATTAACGATCTCATAATCATACTTATAAACTAGTGGTTTGAGCCCTAAATGCTGATTGGCTGACAGCTGTGGTATATCAGACCATATACCACAGGTATGACAAAATATTTATTTGCTCTAATTACATTGGTAACCAGCTTATAATAGCAATAAGTCACCTCGGGGGTTTGTGGTATATGGCCAATATACCATGGCTAAGGGCTGTATCCAGGTACTCAGCGTTGCGTCGTGCATACCACACCCCCTCTGGCTTTATTGCGTAATTATAACATGCTATTGTTTAATAGTTGTTTCTGATTGAATTGAAGGGCATTCTAGAGTGTGCGTTGTTTCCCTAAAATGCACGGTATATCAGCACGGTAGCATTAGTTAATTCATACATGTTCTAAATCAAAATAAAATAAAATCATATTTTATTGGTCACATACACATATTTAGCAGATGTTATTGCGGGTGTAGCGAAACGCTTGTGTTCCTCACTCCAACAGTGCAGTAATATTTAACAATTCACAACAACATACACACATCTAAAAGTAAAAGAATGGAATTAAGAAATATGTAAACATTAGGATGAGCAAAGTCGGAGTGGCATTGACTAAAATACAGTAGAATAGAATACAGTATATACATATGAGATGAGTAAAGCAGTATGTAAACATTATTAAAGTGACCAGTGATTCCATGTCTATGTATAGCTGTTTTTATTTATTTTAATTCACCTTTATTTAACCAGGTAAGCCAGTTGAGAACAAGTTCTCATTTACAACTGCGACCTGGCCAAGATAAAGCAAAGCAGTGCGATAAAAACAACATCACAGAGTTACATATGGAATAAACAAAACATAAAGTCAAAAATACAACAGAAAATATATATACACTGTGTGCAAATGTAGCAAGTTATGGAGGTAAGGCAATAAATAGGCCATAGTGCAATGTAATTACAATTTCGTATTAACACTGGAATGATATATGTGCAAGAGATGATGTGCAAATAGAGATACTGGGGTGCAAATGAGCAAAATAAATAACAATATGGGGATGAGGTAGTGGGTGGGCTAATTACAGATGGGCTGTGTACAGGTGCAGTGATCGGTAAGCTGCTCTGACAACTGATGCTTAAAGTTAGCGAGGGAGATAAGAGTCTCCAGCTTCAGAGATTTTTGCAATTCGTTCCATATGAGGCAGCAGCCTCTCTGGTGCAGGGTTGAGTAACCGGGTGGTAGCCGGCTAGTGATGACTATTTAACAGTCTGATGGCCTTGAGATAGAAGCTGTTTTTCAGTCTCTCGGTCTCAGCTTTGATGCACCTGTACTGACCTCGCCTTCTGGATGATAGCGGGGTGAACAGGCCGTGGCTCGGGTGGTTGTTGTCCTTGATGATCCTGTGACATCGGATGCTGTTGGTATCCTGGAGGGCAGGCAGTGTGCCCCCAGTGATGCGTTGGGCAGACCGTACCACCCTCTGGAGAGACCTGCGGTTGCGGGTGGTGCAGTTGCCATAGGATGCTCTCAATTCTGCATTTGTAAAAGTTTGTAAGGGTCGCTGTTGCGCCTTCTTCACCACACTGTCTGTGTGGGTGGACCATTTCAGATTGTCAGTGATGCGTACGCCGAGGAACTTGAAGATGTCCATCTTCTCCACTGTGGATAGGGGCGTGCTCCCTCTGCTGTTTCCTGAAGTCCACGATCAGCTCCTTCGTTTTGTTGACATTGAGGGAAAGGTTGTTTTCCTGGCACCACTCTGCCAGGGCCCTCACCTCCTCCCTGTAGGAGGAGTTGTTGGTAATCAGGCCTACTAATATTGTGTCGTCTGCAGACTTGATGATTGAGTTGGAGGCATTCTTGGCCACGCAGTCACAGGTGAACAGGGAGTACAGGAGGGGGCTGAGCACGTACCCTTGTGGGGCCCCAGTGTTGAGGATCAGCGAAGTGGAGGTGTTGTTTCCTACCGGTGGCACTGTGTTATCCTCAAAACGGGCAAAGAAGGAGCAAGATGTCGGTGTCCACGACGTGGCTGGTTTTCTCTTTGTAATCCATGATTGTCTGTAGACCCTGCCGCAAACGTCCCGTGTCTGAGCCGTTGAATTGCGACTCCACTTTGTCTCTGTACTGACGTTTTGCCTGTTTGATTACCTTACGGAGGGAATAACTACACTGATTGTATTCAACCATATTCCCAGTCACCTTGCCATGGTTAAATGCGGATGTTTGCACTTTCAGTTTTGCACGAATGCTGCAATCTATCCATGGTTTCTGGTTTGGGTAGATTTTAATAGTCACAGCGGGAACAACATCCCCTATACACTTCTTGATGAACTCAGTCACTGTGTCCGTGTATATGTCAATGTTATTCTCAGAGGCTTCCCGGAACATATCTCAGTCCGCGTGTTCAAAACAATCTTGAAGCATGGATTCCGAATGGTCAGACCAGCGTTGAATAGACCTTAGCATGGGCACTTCCTGTTTGAGTTTCTCTATAGGAAGGGAGGAGCAAAATGGAGTCGTGATCTGATTTGCAGAAGGGAGGGCGGGGGAAGGCCTTGTAGGCATCCTGGAAGGGGGAGTAGCAGTGGTCGAGTGTTTTACCAGAGCGAGTGCTACTGTCAATGTGTTGATAGAACTTCAGTAGTGTTTTCTTCAAATTTGCTTTGTTAAAATCCCCAGCTACAATAAATGCGGCCTCAGGATATGTGGTTTCCAGTTTGCATAAAGTCCAGTGTAGTTCCTTGAGGGCCGTCGTGGTATCGGCTTAGTGGGAATATACATGGCTGTGACTATAACCAAAGAGAATTCTATTGGGAGGTAATATTGAGCTGCTTTTGAAAGCAAAAGTCCAATTGAAAACATTGTTGAATTCGACTTTCATAATAGCAAGCTGGGACTGATGGTTTGATAAACTAGCAAGTCTGATAGTTTGGTTACCAAGGCAACTACTGCAGCTATCTACGAAACGTGCTAGCTACTTCAGTGGATGTTGACCACATTTCTGCCTGCAAACAGTGCTTGACTTGGGCAGGAGCTTACCGGAGCTGAGTACCAGCACCTCAAATGTTCTACTGCTTGAGCTGCTGTTTCTCTTATAGAATATTAGTTCAAAAGTATTGTGGAGCTCCCGCAGCTAAATATAAACAGTACCAGCACCCAAAATGAGTACCAGAACCTATTTCAGTCCAAGTCAAGCACTGCCTGCAATTGAACACATTTCTAGAGGCAAATGTGTTCAATTATAGCCATGGTATAAAAGGGAGAATTAAGTCGGGGCTCTATGCGTTCTCTGGTAAATAAATAACACAAAGTCATTCATTATTTTCTATAGAACGCATAGCCCCTCTTTGATTATACCTTACATATTTTTCTTATTTATTTTAAACAGTATTCTTTACTCATCTTTATCAAGGGATCCAATAGTTCTGGACATCACAGTATATGCAACATATGCATATATTTCATTTAATATTTTTGTTATATCAATATATATTTTCACTTGCAACAAATATGTGTTAATGATTCAGAACCTTGAGTAACTGTAAACTAGTTTAAGTTGAAAATATCAAAATAAATAATATTCTAAATGAATACTAAAAGAAGCAAAGGAGAAAAAACGAATTTACATATGTAATACTACACCCTACATATTCAGCTTAACATTAACCTTCTCTAATGGTTATATTGAATACACTAAAGTTCACTCTGCCGCTCATCTGCATAATGTTTGAAATTGTTCCCTGAAAGAGGAATACATTATTCAAATTAGGTCTAAATCGGCAGAGGTCCTTGTCAATGGCATGTCAAGCCACTACTCTATGGAAGGATTTATATTGACGTTCCAAATGGCACAAATACCACTATGGGCTTTGGTCAAAAGTAGTTCCCTACATAGGGAATAGGGTCTCATCGGAGGTTATGAGTTGGGAAAGGGATAGTTTTGTATGCAGAAGCCAATGAAAATGAAATTGCAAAATGTAATCGACCGTGGTTTCCTCCAATCGTTGTAACATCCCTTCTGACATAACTGACAGTTCTGAGTAAACCTCTCGTATTCTTTCCCCATCCTCCCATTCTAACACAGGCATAATGATGAGTTCCACTGAATTCCACTGAATGTGTTGCTATCAGTTGACATTAGTTCCTGGAGCTAAATACATGATGAACATTCTGTGGTTCCTGGAGCTAAATACACCATGAACATTCCGTGGTTCCTGGAGCTAAATACACCATGAACATTTCGTGGTTCCTGGAGCTAAATACACCATGAACATTCTGTGGTTCCTGGAGCTAAATACACCATGAACATTCCGTGGTTCCTGGAGCTAAATCCACCATGAACATTCTGTGGTTCCTGGAGCTAAATACACCATGAACATTCCGTGGTTCCTGGAGCTAAATACACCATGAACATTCCGTGGTTCCTGGAGCTAAATACACCATTAACATTCTGTGGTTCCTGGAGCTAAATACACCATGAACATTCTGTGGTTCCTGGAGCTAAATACACCATGAACATTCCGTGGTTCCTGGAGCTAAATACATGATGAACATTCCGTGGTTCCTGGAGCTAAATATATCATGAACATTCTGTGGTTTAAAACTTCCATGTCTAATTTAATAAAAAACATTTAAAATGGGAAAATATGAAAAATTATAACATGTTTAATAATCATTGGATAAAACTGTACTTGATCATTTCTATCTGATAACCAACGGTTGCGGAGACACACATATGAATTCAATTATACATTTTAAATGGGTCTTTATCTAGCACAAAGTAAGTAATAAGCAAACAGCAACTCAATACTTATAATAATAATATAATATCCCATTTAGCAGACGCTTTTATCCAAAGCGACTTACAGTCATGCGTGCATACATTTTTGTGTATGTGTGGTCCCGGGGATCGAACCCACTACCTTGGCGTTACAAGCACCGTGCTCTACCCAGCTGAGCTACAGAGGACCACTTAACCAAGGTATGTTGATAGGTGACTATGTATTTACGGTGATATTCTCAAAACACTTTTCTAATGAAAATAAAACTCTATAGAATGTTTCTGTGTTGTACGATCCATCTGTCACATTTCTGTTTTTTTTTTTTTTTTCTGTTTCCAATTGTGGAAGTACTGTCCAGCAAGCATTCCACAACCACAGACCACTTCTCTAAATGGAAGACACACTGCAGGTGGGATTTTCCCTGCCATTCCATCTGATGAGTAGGCCACCAGGCTTGTCACTCCACGTCTTCCCTTGTTTCGACCAGTTTCTACGCTTCAGACTCAGACGCTATTTAACATGTCTATAGGAAACAGGGGGGTCTTAAAACGCAAGCACACACACACACACACACACACACACACACACACATACACACGCACACACACACACACACACACACACATACTCTGAGACCTGCTCCCCAATAAGCATATCTATAGGATGAAAAGGGTCATTACATGACTTCATTACCTAACAGCCTATAAAAGGAACTACTTTTACAACTTACAACAGAATGAACATCACGTCCGACGTCACAGCTGATGTCATAAAAGACAGCTGGCAGTCTAATACCTCAGTGTACCTTTGCGGTGTTAATGTTCATGTGGAGTAACAGCACACGCGTTCACCATTTCCATATGAACACACCTTTGCGCTGTTAATGTTCATGTGGAGTAACAGCACACGCGTTCACCATTTACATAAGAAGAGAACCAATGAGTGTCGTGCTTACAGTATATCATAAATAGTGGTATATCAGGATGTAAATGGTCAGAATAAGAAAACAGCCATAAAACTTAACGTAGAAAAACATTATGATACCGCCTGAATATACCTTTATAAAATAGCAATCCCTGTTAAAAAATATATATATATATAATAATTTCAATAATATATTCTCTCAGAAACTTTATGATGTCATATGAATGACTATATGTACAGCCATGTTATTCTGGTCGTGTCCTGGTTTGGGAGGACTGTGTTACTTCAACATTGCCAATCTTCCTTTTTTGATTTTTTGGTGAAATATTTACTCAGAATGACAGGTACGAGAGGGGGCGTGAATCTCATTTAATGATTTTGTGTTGGTGATCCACTAGCTGGAGTCTCCGTTTTTTATTTCCGGTCTGTAATAGTTCACCTGGTGTTGGTGTCATTGTGCACTCTGTTTATTCCAAGTCTGTATTCTCTGACCCTCATCCTCAGTTGTCCCACAACAAAAATATGAATTATTCTCCTCATTGATTCTGGCCCAATCCTCCCTCCTAAAATAAATAGATGAATAAATATTTTAATAAAGGACCCTGATTGCTAGAGGGCACATAGCCTGCTGCTAACCGGACTGCAGTGGTGTGTCTGTGTGTGTGTGCATGTAGGTTCGCGCTTGCTTGCGTGAGGTCTCAGCCTCTCCTCCTCTCCTCCTCTCAGCCTCTCCTCCTCCCCTTCTCTCAGCCTCTCCTCCTCTCCTCCTCTCAGCATCTCCTCCTCCCCTTCTCTCAGCCTCTCCTCCTCTCCTCCTCTCAGCCTCTCCTCCTCCCCTTCTCTCAGCCTCTCCTCCTCTCCTCCTCTCAGCATCTCCTCCTCCCCTTCTCTCAGCCTCTCCTCCTCTCCTCCTCTCAGCATCTCCTCCTCCCCTTCTCTCAGCCTCTCTTCCTCTCAGCATCTCCTCCTCCCCTTCTCTCAGCCTCTCCTCCACTCCTTCTCTCAGCCTCTCCTTCTCTCAGCCTCTCCTCCTCTAAGCCTCTCCTCCTCTCCTTCTCTCAGCCTCTCAGGCAGTCAGCCTCTCCTCCTCTCAGTCTCTCGTCCTCTCAGAATCTCCTCCTCTCAGGCAGTCAGCCTCTCCTCCTAGGTCTCTCCTCCTCTCAGCCAGTCAGCCTCTCAACCAGTCAGGCAGGTGGCTATCCTCTATCCTGTTGCTGCAGTGTGTTTTGTCTTAGATTAGCTCCCTCTGCTTTGTCCAATATTATTCCTTTCACTGATGGGGGGGGGGGGGGTGTAGGTGTGTGTGTTTGTGTTAGGGTTTAACAGCGGGAACCGGGTTACCGCGATTTTCCGCCCCAAACCCACTCCCGTTTTTCCGGGATAAATAACTGCAACAAAAAAAATATAATTATAATAAATTATGTCTATAAACAGTATGATGTGAAATGGAACTGTTAAATTATATGCAATGTCTAAATCTCTCTTCTCTACGGCCTTCTGCATGATGAATCATCAACGCTCAGGATGGGGACAGACAGTGCATCTCATATGGAGCGCAGTTCAGCTGGTAACTGATGACAGGTACATTTGCAGCATGCGTAGCCTATGCTACAGTAATATCAGGACTAATATATCTGAATGTGCGTCTAATTTGCACTTCTCTATCTGGCTTTCGAGGTCACCTTATTTTTTAATTTTAAAGATGATTTTAAAAAATATATGATCTGCAGAGTTTTAAAACAGCCTATCACTTGAATAGCGTTGCTTTAAATCAGTGCACACTCAAGCACTCTCTCTCTCTCTCTCTCTCTCTCTCTCTCTCTCAGTCTCTATCTCTCTGTCAATTCCATTCAAATTTGCATCAAAAATAGATAATCCTGCTCAAGATTGATGTACACTGAGTGTACAAAACATTAGACATAGACGGATCAGGGGAATCCAGGTGAAAGCTATGATCCCTTATTGATAGCACTTGTTAAATCCACTTCAATCAGTGTAGATGAAGGGGAGGAGACAGGTTAAAGGAGGATTTTTAAGCCTTGAGACAATTGAGACATGGATTGTGTGTGTGTGCCATTCAGAGGGTGAACGGACAAGACAAAATATTAAAGTGTCTTTGAACGGGGTATGGTAGTAGGTGCCAGGCGCACCGGTTTGAATGTGTCAAGAACTGCAACACTCCTAGGTTTTTTCACGCTCAACAGTTTCCCGTGTGTATCAAGAACGGTCCACCACCCAAAGGACATCCAGCCGACTTGACACAACCGTGGGAAGCATTGGAGTCAACATGGGCCAGCATCCCCGTGGAACGCTTTACACACCAGCTAGCTAGCTAGTCCTAGTCTAACTCTTTTAGGTTAATAAGTTCAATGCCTTATATAATGAATGATTGGTTAATATGCATAAGATTCTAAGTCATGCCTCTGTCTTCACTCTTGCACAATGTGCACCTGCTCTCTGCTGGCCTCTCTCCTCAGCTGGTGGAGTCCCAGGAAAAGCTAGACTAGAATAGCTTGTTTGAAAAAGAAATATTTGCATTTCTGATACTAATAGACTGTTGGAAGAGGGACGCAAGCTTGCGCTTGTTTGCTGAACGTTAAATGCAGCAGCCAAAAGAACTCGCGGGGAGTTCGAAAGGAGAGAACACACATTGTTTAGAATGACACTTCCGGTTTTGCCGGGAAATATCGGGTTATCCGGGAGGAAAAGTGATTAATTATTATTTGTAAAATACTGGGGGAAAAAAATATTCAACACTAGTGTGTGGAGTGGAAAAACATAGGCACATAGGTAGAAGAGGATCGATGGACATGGGCCCTGTTTGGAAATGTAACGCTAAGATCATACATTTACATCCACTAGAATGTCCTGTAAATAATATCTGCCACCTAAATACAAAACACCCCGTATCTTCTATTAACTTGAACGTCTTCCCACAGACGTCTCCTAGTCCTTATCAGCAGGGACATCCGCAGTGTGGAGGTTCGTCTGGTTACTGGATACCTCTCACAGGGGCCCTAGGTGGTTCAGGAGACAGCCTGCCTGGCCTGCATGTCCAATGGAGACCAAACTCCTCCTGTCCCTCCACTGACTTCCTCTCCATCATGACTCCTTCCTCTTCAGTCATCAGGACGAAGGAGGCGGCAGGGCGTCGAGGGCGGGGCCCATTCTATTCTTGTACGTGTTTGGTCATGTCCTGTCTGAGGATGAACAAACATGTGCCTTTTCATTGCTATTCCACATTGTTGTCATGGTGTTGTCTTTGTCAGGTGCTGGGGGCTCGATTGACAAGCCGACCAATGAATGCTGACGGACACTTCCTCTCAGAGACAAGAATAGAGATGTGGGTTAACTTCACTGTTATCAAAACACTTCTGGTTCTTTCTTCTGTTATCCGTGAGTGTTTTCCCTCAGACCAAGGAGGGAGGTTTCTACTGGTTTATTTGTGTTGCCATTGACTACTATTTTATACTTTACTGTCCACTGGCTCTGTTGGTCGTAAAACATATGACTGATCAGTGGCAGAAGTCAAACTTCTAAAAACTAGTTTTATTTAAAAATGATACTAGCAATTAAAATAATAATAATAATAATAATAATAATAATAATAATAATAATAATAATAATACTAGTTATAAGGATAACTATGTACTCGCCACTGATATATTATTGTGTATTCTTGGTTTAAACAGAACGGTATAATATCATGCAGCGCTTGCACAAAGGAAATATATTCTCTACCCCCCTCCCCCAAATCTCTACCCTCCATTCTCTACCTCATTCTCTACCCCCCCATGCTCTACCCCCCATTCACTATCCCCCATTCCCTACCCCCCCATTCTCTACCCCCATTCTATACCCCCCCATTCTTTACCCCCATTCTCTACCCCCCCATTCTCTACCCCCCCATTCTCTACCCCCATTCTCTACCCCATTCTCTACCCTGCCATTCTCTACCCCCATGCTCTACCCCCCCATTCTCTACCCCCATGCTCTACTCCCCATGCTCTACCCCCACATTCTCTATCCCCCATTCTCTACCCCCCCCATTCTCTACCCCCCCCATTCTCTACCCCCACATTCTCTACCCCCCCATTCTCTACCCCCCATTCTCTACCCCCCCATTCTCTACCCCCACATTCTCTACCCCCACATTCTCTATCCCCCATTCTCTACCCTCACATTCTCTATCCCCCATTCTCTACCCCCCCATTCTCTACCCCCCCATTCTCTACCCCCCATTCTCTACCCCCCCATGCTCTACCCCCCATTCTCTACCCCCACATTCTCTATCCCCCATTCTCTACCCCACCATTCTCTATCCCCCCCATTCTCTACCCCCACATTCTCTACCCCCCATGCTCTACCCCCCCATTCCCTACCCCCCCATTCTCTACCACCCCCCCTCATTCCCTACACCCCCATTCTCTACCCCCACCCCCCATTCTCTACCACCCCCCCCTCATACCCTACACCCCCATTCTCTACCCCAACCCCCCCATTCTCTACCACCCCCCCCCCCCATTCCCTACACCCCAATTCTCTACCACCACCCCCCTCATTCCCTACACCCCCATTCTCTACCACCCCCCCCCCCCCCCCCTCATTCCCTACACCCCCATTCTCTCCCCCCAGCCCCCCATTCTCTACCACCCCCCACCCTCATTCCCTACACCCCCATTCTCTACCCCCCCCCCCCCCCCCATATTAATATGCTGAGTCTATAGTAACAACCTGGGTAGCATATTAATCGATCCCCGGGACCACCCATACACAAAAAAAATTAATGCACATATGACTGTAAGTCGCTTCGGATAAAAGCGTCTGCTAAATGGCATATTATTATTACTAGCTCATATAGATAGTTCACTAGTTCATATAGATAGTTCACTAGTTCATATAGATAGTTCACTAGTTCATATAGATAGTTAATATAGATAGTTCACTAGTTCATATAGATAGTTCACTAGTTCATATAGATAGTTCACTAGTTCATATAGATAGTTCACTAGTTCATATAGATAGTTCACTAGTTCATATAGATAGTTTATATAAATAGTTCACTAGTTCATATAGATAGTTCACTAGTTCATATAGATAGTTCACTAGTTCATATAGATAGTTCACTAGTTCATATAGATAGTTCATATAGATAGTTCACTAGTTCATATAGATAGTTCATATAGATAGTTCACTAGTTCATATAGATAGTTCACTAGTTCATATAGATAGTTCACTAGTTCATATAGATAGTTCACTAGTTCATATAGATAGTTCATATAGATAGTTCACTAGTTCATATAGATAGTTCACTAGTTCATATAGATAGTTCATATAGATAGTTCACTAGTTCATATAGATAGTTCACTAGTTCATATAGATAGTTCATATAGATAGTTCACTAGTTCATATAGATAGTTCACTAGTTCATATAGATAGTTCACTAGTTCATATAGATAGTTCATATAGATAGTTCACTAGTTCATATAGATAGTTCATATAGATAGTTCACTAGTTCATATAGATAGTTCATATAGATAGTTCACTAGTTCATATACAGTGAGGGAAAAAAGTATTTGATCCCCTGCTGATTTTGTACGTTTGCCCACTGACAAAGACATGATCAGTCTATAATTTTAATGGTAGGTTTATTTGAACAGTGAGAGACAACAAAAAAATCCAGAAAAACGCATGTCAAAAAAGTTATAAATTGATTAGCATTTTAATGAGGGAAATAAGAATTGACCCCTCTGCAAAACATGACAGCAAAAAAAACCTTGTTGGCAATCACAGAGGTCAGACGTTTCTTGTAGTTGGCCACCAGGTTTGCACACATCTCAGGAGGGATTTTGTTCCTCTCCTCTTTGCAGATCTTCTCCAAGTCATTAAGGTTTCGAGGCCGACGTTTGGCAACTCGAACCTTCAGCTCCCTCCACAGATTTTCTATGGGATTAAGGTCTGGAGACTGGCTAGGCAACTCCAGGATCTTAATGTGCTTCTTCTTGAGCCACTCCTTTGTTGCCTTGGCCGTGTGTTTTGGGTCATTGTCATGGTGGAATACCCATCCATGACCCATTTTCAATGCCCTGGCTGAGGGAAGGAGGTTCTCACCCAAGATTTGACGGTACATGGCCCCGTCCATCGTCCCTTTGATGCGGTGAAGTTGTCCTGTCCCCTTAATAGAAAAACACCACCAAAGTATAATGTTTCCACCTCCATGTTTGACGGTGGGGATGGTGTTCTTGGGGTCATAGGCAGCATTCCTCCTCCTCCAAACACGGCGAGTTGAGTTGATGCCAAAGTGCTCGATTTTGGTCTCATCTGACCACAACACTTTCACCCAGTTCTCCTCTGAATCATTCAGATGTTCATTGGCAAACTTCAGATGGCCCTGTATATGTGCTTTCTTGAGCAGGGGGACCTTGCGGGTGCTGCAGGATTTCAGTCCTTCACGGCGTAGTGTGTTACCAATTGTTTTCTTGGTGACTATGGTCCCAGCTGCCTTGAGATCATTGACAAGATCCTCCCGTGTAGTTCTGGGCTGTTTCCTCACAGTTCTCATGATCATTGCAACTCCACGAGGTGAGATCTTGCATGGAGCCCCAGGCCGAGGGAGATTGACAGTTTTTTTGTGTTTCTTCCATTTGCGAATAATCGCACCAACTGTTGTCACCTTCTCACCAAGCTGCTTGGCGATGGTCTTGTAGCCCATTCCAGCCTTGTGTAGGTCTACAGTCTTGTCCCTGACATCCTTGGAGAGCTCTTTGGTCTTGGCCATGGTGGAGAGTTTGGAAGCTGATTGATTGATTACTTCTGTGGACAGGTGTCTTTTATACAGGTAACAAGCTCAGATTAGGAGCACTCCCTTTAAGACTGTGCTCCTAATCTCAGCTCGTTATCTGTATAAAAGACACCTGGGAGCCAGAAATCTTCATTAAAATGCAAATCAATTTCAACATTTTTGACATGCGTTTTTTCTGGATTTTTTTATTGTTATTCTGTCACTCACTGTTCAAATAAACCTACCATTAAAATTATAGACTGATCATTTCTTTGTCAGTGGGCAAACGTACAAAATCAGCAGGGGATCAAATACTTTTTTCCATCACTGTATGTGCCTTTAATGCTCGCTTCGAGGCAAGCAACACTAAAGCATGCATGAGACCACAAGCTGTTCCAGACAACTGTGTGATCACGCTCTCCGTAGCCAATGTCAGCAAGACCTTTAAGCAGGTCAACATTCACAAGGCCGTGGGGCCAGACAAATTACCTGGATGTGTTCTCAGAGCATGCGCAGAACAACTGGCAAGTGTCTTCCCTGACATTTGTAACCTCTCCCTGACCGAGTCTGTAATACATACATGTTTCAAGCAGACCACCATAGTCCCTGTGCCCAAGAAAGCGAAGGTAACCTGCCTAAATGACTACCGCCCCATAGCACTCACGTCGATAGCCATGAAGTGCTTTGAAAGGCTGGTCAATGCTCACATCAACACCATCATCCCAGAAACTCTAGACCCACTCCAATTCGCATACCGCCCCAACAGATCCACAGGTGACTTAATTTCAATCGCACTCCACACTGCCCTTTCCCACCTGGACAAAATTAATACCTATGTGAGAATGCTGTTCATTGACTACAGCTCAGCGTTCAACACCAAAGTGCCCTCAAAGCTCATCACTAAGCTTTGGACCCTGGGACTAAACACTTCCCTCTGCAACTGGATCCTGGACTTCCTGACAGTCCGCCCCCAGGTGGTAAGGGTAGGCAACAACACATCTGCCACGCTGATCCTCAACACAGGGGCCCCTCACGGGTGTGTGCTTAGTCCCCTCCTGTACTCCCTGTTCACCCACGACTGCGTGGCCAAGCATGACTCCAACACCATCATTAAGTTTGCTGATGACACAACGGTGGTAGGCCTGATAACCAACAACGATGAGAGCCTATAGGGAGGAGGTCAAAGACCTGGCAGTGTGTTGCCAGGACAACAACCTCTCCCTCAATGTGAGCAAGTCAAAGGAGATGATCGTGGACACGCCCCCATTCTCATTGACGGGGCTGTAGTGGAGCAGGTTGAGAGCTTCAAGTTCCTTGGTGTCCACATCACTAACAAACTGTCATGGTCCAAACACACCAAGACACTCGTGAAGAGGGCACGACAACGCCTTTTCCCCCTCAGGAGACTGAAAAGATTTGGCATTGGTCTCCAGATCCTCAAAAAGGATGCATAGTCACTTTACCCCTACCTACATGTACAAATTACCTCGACTAACCTGTACCCCCGCACATTGACTCGTTATTGTTATTTTATTGTATAACTTTTTATTTTATTTTTTACTTTAGTTTATTATAGTAAATATTTTCTTAACTCTATTTATTGAACTGCATTGTTGGTTAAGGGCTTGTAAGTAAGCATTTCACTGTAAGGTCTACACCTGTTGTATTCGGCACATGTGACAAATAAAATATGATTTTATTTTATTTAGTATTACTTTCTTAGCTACAGTATACATACCTCACTGGCATATTACACCATTTATGCAGCAGCATACAATACATTTTTGGACTCACCTTGTTGTGCTGTGCTCACTTGAACAGGAAGGTGGCGCGGCGGTCCTTCTTGTGGGCAAATCTGTCATCAAACTTTGTCATCAAAGTCTGGCATTCTCTGGATTTATGGTGCTTTCAAGACAACTGGGAACTGAAAAAAACAAGGTTGAATCATGACGTCAGCGATCTTCAGGTCGGAACTCTAGAAAGAGGCCCGAGTTCCCGACTTGAAATTCCGACTTGGATGACCGTTCAAAACGTATTTTCCTTGTTGGAGCTCGTTTTTTTCAGAGTTCCCAGTTGTCTTGAATGCGGCAGAAGTCATGCTGGATTTACAGCATGATCAATGTATTCAACCTTTTCTGGCCCATGGTGTGTTGTGAGTGAATGTTAATCCTTTTAAGCTTGGAAAGGAGACCCTTAGACCCAGACTTGGACCACACACCCTCTCCACTGAACATCAGGCTAGTGATTGCATTGCAAATCTTGCAGTTAGCCACTGATTCCTTCCAAACCACTCATTGTTGAATTTGAGATTTCCAACTTGTTGTGTAATGTTTATGTCCAATGGCCGATGAGCACCGATACGTTTTATCGGTAATTTCTCTTCATATGACAAGGATTGAAAAGGATTTGCCAGTAGGTTGTTGACTTGATTCATGATGATGACTGCTTGTCTAGCTTGCTAGCTAAGATTTTGAAAGTATGATGATCCGTCCAATCAAAGCTACGGTAGATACAGTGGGGAAAAAAAGTATTTAGTCAGCCACCAATTGTGCAAGTTCTCCCACTTAAAAAGATGAGAGAGGCCTGTAATTTTCAGCATAGGTACACGTCAACTATGACAGACAAATTGAGGAAAAAAAATCCAGAAAATCACATTGTAGGATTTTTTATGAATTTATTTGCAAATTATGGTGGAAAATAAGTATTTGGTCAATAACAAAAGTTTCTCAATACTTTGTTATATACCCTTTGTTGGCAATGACACAGGTCAAACGTTTTCTGTAAGTCTTCACAAGGTTTTCACACACTGTTGCCGGTATTTTGGCCCATTCCTCCATGCAGATCTCCTCTAGAGCAGTGATGTTTTGGGGCTGTCGCTGGGCAACACAGACTTTCAACTCCCTCTAAAGATTACCTATGGGGTTGAGATCTGGAGACTGGCTAGGCCACTCCAGGACCTTGAAATGCTTCTTACGAAGCCACTCCTTCGTTGCCCGGGCAGTGTGTTTGGGATCATTGTCATGCTGAAAGACCCAGCCACGTTTCATCTTCAATGCCCATGCTGATGGAAGGAGGTTTTCACTCAGAATCTCACGATACATGGCCCCATTCATTCTTTCCTTTACACGGATCAGTCGTCCTGGTCCCTTTGCAGAAAAACAGCCCCAAAGCATGATGTTTCCACCCCCATGCTTCACAGTAGGTATGGTGTTCTTTGGATGCAACTCAGCATTCTTTGTCCTCCAAACACGACGAGTTGAGTTTTTACCAAAAAGTTCTATTTTGGTTTCATCTGACCATATGACATTCTCCCAATCCTCTTCTGGATCATCCAAATGCACTCTAGCAAACTTCAGACGGGCCTGGATATGTACTGGCTTAAGCAGGGGGACACGTCTGGCACTGCAGGATTTGAGTCCCTGGTGGCGTAGTGTGTTACTGATGGTAGGCTTTGTTACTTTGGTCCCAGCTCTCTGCAGGTCATTCACTAGGTCCCCCCGTGTGGTTCTGGGATTTTTGCTCACCGTTCTTGTGATCATTTTGACCCCACGGGGTGAGATCTTGCGTGGAGCCCCAGATCGAGGGAGATTATCAGTGGTCTTGTATGTCTTCCATTTCCTAATAATTGCTCCCACAGTTGATTTCTTCAAACCAAGCTGCTTACATATTGCAGATTCAGTCTTCCCAGCCTGGTGCAGGTCTACAATTTTGTTTCTGGTGTCCTTTGACAGCTCTTTGGTCTTGGCCATAGTGGAGTTTGGAGTGTGACTGTTTGAGGTTGTGGACAGTTGTCTTTTATACTGATAACAAGTTAAAACAGGTGCCATTAATACAGGTAACGAGTGGAGGACAGAGGAGCCTCTTAAAGAAGAAGTTACAGGTCTGTGAGAGCCAGAAATCTTGCTTCTTTGTAGGTGACCAAATACTTATTTTCCACCATAATTTGCAAATAAATTCATTAAAAATCCTACAATGTGATTTTCTGGATTTTCTTTCCTCAATTTGTCTGTCATAGTTGTACCTATGATGAAAATTACAGGCCTCTCTCATCTTTTTAAGTGGGAGAACTTGCACAATTGGTGGCTGACTAAATACTTATTTTCCCCACTGTATAACGTGATTTGACGTAATTTTACAGTGAGGGAAAAATGAATTTGATCCCCTGCTGATTTTGTACGTTTGCCCACTGACAAAGAAATGATCAGTTTATCATTTTAATGGTAGGTTTATTTGAACATTAAGAGACAGAATAACAACAAAACAATCCAGAAAAACGCATGTCAAAAAAGTTATACATTGATTTGCATTTTAATGAGGGAAATAAGTATTTGACCCCCTCTCAATCAGAAAGATTTCTGGCTCCCAGGTGTCTTTTATACAGGTAACGAGCTGAGATTAGGAGCACACTCTTAAAGGGAGTGCTCCTAATCTCAGCTTGTTACCTGTATAAAAGACACCTGTCCACAGAAGCAATCAATCAATCAGATTCCAAACTCTCCACCATGGCCAAGAGCAAAGAGCTCTCCAAGGATGTCAGGGACAATATTGTAGACCTACACAAGGCTGGAATGGGCTACAAGACCATCGCCAAGCAGTTTGGTGAGAAGGTGAAAACAGTTGGTGCGATTATTCGCAAATGGAAGAAACACAAAATAACTGTCAATCTCCCTCGGCCTGGGGCTCCATGCAACTACAAGAAACGTCTGACCTCTGTGATTGCCAACAAGGGTTTTGCCACCAAGTACTAAGTCATGTTTTGCAGAGGGGTCAAATACTTATTTCCCTCATTAATAAAATGCAAATCAATTTCTAACATTTTTCACACTGCATGTTGGAGCTGCTTTACTCAAGAAAGCAAAAAAGAGACCATGTTTGTATGCTGCTTTATTAACTCAATGATTTTTTTGTTACATTGTTTGCAAACTGATATGTGATACGTATTAATGCCAAAATAATATGCAAAACAGACCAAACAAAAACACACAATTTTCTTTCTTTATATATATGTTTTGCTTTCTTGAGTAAGGCAGCTTATATATATATATATATACATATATACAGTACCACTCAAAAGATTGGACACACCTACTCATTCAAGGGTTTTTCTTTATTTTTTTTACTATTTTCTACATTGTAGAATAATAGTGAAGACATCAAAACATGAAATAACACATATGGAATCATGTAGTAACCAAAAAAGTGTTAAACAAATCAAAATATATGTTATATTTGAGATTCTTCAAATAGCCACCCTTTGCCTTGATGACAGCTTTGCACACTCTTGGCATTCTCTCAACCAGCTTCATGAGGTAGTCACCTGGAATGCATTTCAATTAGCAGGTGTGCCTTGTTAAAAGTTAATGTGTGGAATTTATTTATTTATTAATGCGTTTGAGCCAATCAGTTGTGTTGTGACAAGGTAGGGGGGTATACTGAAGATAGCCCTATTTGGTAGAAGACCAAGTCCATATTATGGCAAGAACAGCTCAAATAAGCAAAGAGAAACAACAGTCCATCATTACTTTAAGACATGAAGGTCAGTCAATACGGAACATTTCAAGAACTTTGAACGATTCTTCAAGTGCATGATGAAACTGGCTCTCATGAGGACCGCAACAGGAAAGGAAGACTCAGAGTTACCTCTGCTGCAGATGATAAGTTCATTAGAGTTACCAGCCTCAGAAATTGCAGCCCAAATAAATGCTTCACAGAGTTCAAGTAACAGACACATCTCAACATCAACTGTTCAGAAGAGACTGTGTGAATCAGGCCTTTATGGTCGAATCTACAATACAACACAATGCTACACACTACTCTCCCACAACATACTGTATCTACAATACAACACAATACTATACTAGAGTATTTTGGGGTATAGTAGTGGGTAGTATTGTGTTGTATTGTAGATACTGTATGTTGTGGTAAGAGTAGTGTGTAGCATTGTGTTGTATGAAAAAATTACAAATAATGTATACACTCACTAACTGTAAGTCACTCTGGATAAGAGCGTCTGCCAAATGACTAAAATGTAAATGTAAATGTATTGTAGATACTGTATGTTGGGGTAGAGTAGTGTTTAGTAATGTGTGATGTACTGTTTTAGTTTGTATGCAATTGCCTTAATCTTGTTTGGGCCCCAGGAAGAGGAGCTAATGGGGATCCATAATATATACAAATACAAACCTCTGATCCTGCCAACCAATCAAGGTGCTTCATCCTCTAAGAGCTCTCTTTATTCATCTCCTATCCTTCTTTTCTTTCTTCCACCCGAAGATGAAAGGAGTGAGAGAGAGAGAGAGAGAGAGAGAGAGAGAGAGGTGCCCCCCCCCCCCCCATCCCAGCTGCTGGGTCACACTGAACAAGATGGATTAAGATAGATACTTTGACTTGCTGACTGGTGAGTTTTAACAATAGCCTCAGTGGTGATGTGATGCAATGATTACCCCTCCACTCCCGTCCTACAACCCCCCCTCCATACAACACCCTTTTTTGTCAGCTGAGGGGACATTGTCTTCCCTCAACCCTTTCCATGATGAGAGAGAGGAGAGAGAGGGGAGGGACGGGGGGGAAAAGTGGATAGGGGGAGAGGGAGGAGGGGGGGAGAGAGGGAGGGAGAGAGAGAGAGGGGGAGAGAGAGAGAGGGAGAGAGAGGGAGAGAGCGAGAGAGAGAGAGAGAGAGAGGGGAGAGAGACAGAGAGACAGAGAGAGTGGAGAGAGGGGGGGGGGGAAACAGAGAGGGGAGAGAGAGAGAGAGAGGGGGAGAGAGGGGGAGATACAGAGAGAAGGAGAGAGAGAGGGGGGGGGGGGGGGGGGGGGTTACGTGGTTCTCTCAGACCCCGTGAATAAAACACTGGATCTGAGTACCAAATGGTACCCTATTCCCTTTACAGTGCACTACTATTGACCAGGACCCATTGGGCTCTGATCAAAAGTGCCGCAACCAGCCTATATAGGAAATAGGGTTCCATTTGAGATGCGACCTGGCCTATCAGGAATATTGCAGTGAGTGGCCAGCCGGCAGTGACTTACGCAAGTTCAAGGACTTTATTGATCGGCAAGGCGGTCGTAATCAAAGTCTGTCTTCCCCACCACTATTAGTGGATTAGACAAGTCAGACGGGGCTGACATCAAGTCTTTGACTTTTTCATTGCTTTTCCATCATGGCTGCTGTGCTTCTTTAAGGAGAAGCCTTTGGTCCATGGTGGCTGCTGTGCTTCCTTAAGGAGAAGCCTTTGGTCCATCATGACTGCTGTGCTTCCTTAAGGAGAAGCCTTTGGGCCATCGTGGCTGCTGTGCTTCCTTAAGGAGAAGCCTTTGGTCCATCATGGCTGCTGTGCTTCCTTAAGGAGAAGCCTTTGGGCCATCGTGGCTGCTGTGCTTCCTTAAGGAGAAGCCTTTGGTCCATCATGGCTGCTGTGCTTCTTTGTTCCAGAGCAACAAAACAAACAAACAACCAATAGGATATGAGCTGTCGTGAAAATATTTTGCCTGTAAAGAATGATAGCCTGGAATGTTGAAGTACCACACCAGCAAATATCCACTTTTTTTTTCAACTGAAAGACTATGCCCAGAGCTTACCCATGATGTTGCACAACAATTTAAGTCAATAAGTCATTGTTTCCACATCAATGCTGTGTGTTTTCCCCGATAAAATGAAGTGTAAGTTATCTGACTACATTTAATATTTCATTTAGCAGACACTTCCAAAGCAACTTACAGTCATGTGCGCATACATTTTTACGTATGGGTGGTCCCGGGGATCGAACCCACTACCCTGGCGTTACAAGCGCCGCGCTCTACCAATTGAGCTACAGAGGACCGCGTCAGTCACTAGGGCTGGCTTCGGTTAATTTGAAACCACCTACAAACACGTTAGCTACACGTGTGGGCTCCTTACTTCCTGTCTGCCTCCTGTTTGCCTCCTGCGGCCTCCTGCGGTGCACTTCGACCTGTCGGAAGCCGTTGGATGGGCTGACGATGAAATGGTGAGTACGAAAATAGCTGTATTATTCCGATGAGTGGATGATGTTGATAGGTGAAACGTCAACACAGTGTGGACACCTCATTGTTTTTTTTTTTGGGGAGACATGTTATGCACGGTGGCGCTACAGTAGCAGAAAGAGAGTAGCTAGCTAGCAAGTAGTAGTTGCTCGCTAGCTATACAAGTTTTGGCCGGCTAGCTAGTTAGCAATAGCATAGCTAACTGAGAGTAGCTAGCTAGCAAGTAGTAGTTGCTCGCTAGCTATACACGTTTTGGCCGGCTAGCTAGTTAGCAATAGCATAGCTAACTGTGCTGCGAAGTAAATCCAAATGAAATAAGTTAACGTATAGCTCAGTGAGTAAATCCCTGCTTTACCGGTACACTGACACTACCGCTCTGCCTTTTTTGTCTCTAAAAACGGCAAGCATCTCCACAGTAATAAATGTAGCTAGCTGTCAAAAGGGAAATGTGCTTGCTGGCCAATGCGATAGAAAATTCTGCAACGTAATAATCCAACAGGGACCAGACAGATGTGAGAAGTAATATTGTAGTTGCCAATATGGCATTTTTCCTCTTAGGCTACCCATCCCAGCCTCCCTCTGCTCTGACTAGACACAGAAGTGAACCACGGTAAGACAGATGCCTTCCTCTTCATGGAGAATGCATAGAAATTAAGATATACATGTGACCTCTCTGGTTAAATAAAGGACAAAAGTTTTATTTTATTTTATGATCCATAACAGAGACAAGGTGACTATTCATTAAATATTCACAAACTCCACCGTCTATGTGTTTCAGGAGTCAACAAAGAACAACAATTCAGCCTCACTGAAGTTTGTCCAGAAAAAATGCAGTGTACACATTCATTTCAGTAGCCCGAAAAGGTACGTCACCGTCAATCACATCATAACTCACACAAGACCAGAAAACTGAGAAAGAGATGATTCTCTCCCTTCAAAAAATGCAAATCGGATCCTAAATTGACCCCAGTTTCATCCATCCATTATTGTTTTTTTTCCAGCCCCCTAAACTCCCCTCCACCACCTTGGTGAAATAGAGTAGAGGAAGTCAGGTCTACACGGCTGGACAATCATGGGTGGCTTGAGGCGGTTATTGATCTACATCGGGTGGGTAACAACCCGACAGCACTGTCTTGACTGTATACAGAGAGATCATCTCTGCCTGATTCTGTTCTCTGGGATAAACTGAGAACATTAAAATAGGAATGTATGGACTGAATCTGTGACAGACGTAATGACAAATTCAGCAACCAACCTGTGTTTCATGTGTCTTACAGGACCGAGGATTCCTTGGGCTGAGTAATGCAGACCATGGACACATTGACTACTGAGGGTTCCCAGTGTTTGAGCAGGGGGCATATTGACTACTGAGGGTTCCCAGTGTTTGAGCGGGGGGCATATTGACTACTGAGGGTTCCCAGTGTTTGAGCAGGGGACACATTGACTACTGAGAGTTCCCAGTGTTTGAGCGGGGGACACATTGACTACTGAGGGTTCCCAGTGTTTGAGCGGGGAACATTGACTACTGAGGGTTCCCAGTATTTGAGCGGGGGGCACATTGACTACTGAGGGTTCCCAGTGTTTGAGCGGGGAACATTGACTACTGAGGGTTCCCAGTGTTTGAGCGGGGGGCACATTGACTACTGACGGTTCCCAGTGTTTGAGTGGGGGGCACATTGACTACTGAGGGTTCCCAGTGTTTGAGTGGGGGGCACATTGACTACTGAGGGTTCCCAGTGTTTGAGCGGGGGGCACATTGACTACTGAGGGTTCCCAGTGTTTGAGTGGGGGGCACATTGACTACTGAGGGTTCCCAGTGTTTGAGTGGGGCACATTGACTATTGAGGGTTCCCAGTGTTTGAGCGGGGGGCACATTGACTACTGACGGTTCCCAGTGTTTGAGCGGGGGGCACATTGACTACTGAGGGTTCCCAGTGTTTGAGCGGGGGGCACATTGACTACTGAGGGTTCCCAGTGTTTGAGCGGGGGGCACATTGACTACTGAGGGTTCCCAGTGTTTGAGCGGGGGGCACATTGACTACTGAGGGTTCCCAGTATTTGAGCGGGGGGCACATTGACTACTGAGGGTTCCCAGTGTTTGAGCAGGGGGCACATTGACTACTGAGGGTTCCCAGTGTTTGAGCGGGGTACATTGACTACTGAGGGTCCCCAGTGTTTGAGTGGGGGGCACATTGACTACTGAGGGTTCCCAGTGTTTGAGCAGGGGGGCACATTGACTACTGAGGGTTCCCAGTGTTTGAGCAGGGGGGCACATTGACTACTGAGGGTTCCCAGTGTTTGAGTGGGGGGCACATTGACTACTGAGGGTTCCCAGTGTTTGAGCAGGGGGGCACATAGACTACTGAGGGTTCCCAGTATTTGAGCAGGGGGCACATTGACTACTGAGAGTTCCCAGTGTTTGAGCGGGGGGCACATTGACTACTGAGGGTTCCCAGTATTTGAGCGGGGGGCACATTGACTACTGAGGGTTCCCAGTTTTTGAGCGGGGGGCACATTGACTACTGACGGTTCCCAGTGTTTGAGTGGGGGGCACATTGACTACTGAGGGTTCCCAGTGTTTGAGTGGGGGGCACATTGACTACTGAGGGTTCCCAGTGTTATAGCGGGGGGCACATTGACTACTGAGGGTTCCCAGTGTTTGAGTGGGGGGCACATTGACTACTGAGGGTTCCCAGTGTTTGAGTGGGGCACATTGACTATTGAGGGTTCCCAGTGTTTGAGCGGGGGGCACATTGACTACTGACGGTTCCCAGTGTTTGAGCGGGGGGCACATTGACTACTGAGGGTTCCCAGTGTTTGAGCGGGGGGCACATTGACTACTGAGGGTTCCCAGTGTTTGAGCGGGGGGCACATTGACTACTGAGGGTTCCCAGTGTTTGAGCGGGGGGCACATTGACTACTGAGGGTTCCCAGTATTTGAGCGGGGGGCACATTGACTACTGAGGGTTCCCAGTGTTAGAGCAGGGGGCACATTGACTACTGAGGGTTCCCAGTGTTTGAGCGGGGTACATTGACTACTGAGGGTCCCCAGTGTTTGAGTGGGGGGCACATTGACTACTGAGGGTTCCCAGTGTTTGAGCAGGGGGCACATTGACTACTGAGGGTTCCCAGTGTTTGAGTGGGGCACATTGACTATTGAGGGTTCCCAGTGTTTGAGCGGGGGGCACATTGACTACTGACGGTTCCCAGTGTTTGAGCGGGGGGCACATTGACTACTGAGGGTTCCCAGTGTTTGAGCGGGGGGCACATTGACTACTGAGGGTTCCCAGTGTTTGAGCGGGGGGCACATTGACTACTGAGGGTTCCCAGTGTTTGAGCGGGGGGCACATTGACTACTGAGGGTTCCCAGTATTTGAGCGGGGGGCACATTGACTACTGAGGGTTCCCAGTGTTTGAGCAGGGGGCACATTGACTACTGAGGGTTCCCAGTGTTTGAGCGGGGTACATTGACTACTGAGGGTCCCCAGTGTTTGAGTGGGGGGCACATTGACTACTGAGGGTTCCCAGTGTTTGAGCAGGGGGGCACATTGACTACTGAGGGTTCCCAGTGTTTGAGCAGGGGGGCACATTGACTACTGAGGGTTCCCAGTGTTTGAGTGGGGGGCACATTGACTACTGAGGGTTCCCAGTGTTTGAGCAGGGGGGCACATAGACTACTGAGGGTTCCCAGTATTTGAGCAGGGGGCACATTGACTACTGAGAGTTCCCAGTGTTTGAGCGGGGGGCACATTGACTACTGAGGGTTCCCAGTGTTTGAGCGGGGAACATTGACTACTGAGGGTTCCCAGTATTTGAGCGGGGGGCACATTGACTACTGAGGGTTCCCAGTTTTTGAGCGGGGGGCACATTGACTACTGACGGTTCCCAGTGTTTGAGTGGGGGGCACATTGACTACTGAGGGTTCCCAGTGTTTGAGTGGGGGGCACATTGACTACTGAGGGTTCCCAGTGTTTGAGCGGGGGGCACATTGACTACTGTGGGTTCCCAGTGTTTGAGTGGGGGGCACATTGACTACTGAGGGTTCCCAGTGTTTGAGTGGGGCACATTGACTATTGAGGGTTCCCAGTGTTTGAGCGGGGGGCACATTGACTACTGACGGTTCCCAGTGTTTGAGCGGGGGGCACATTGACTACTGAGGGTTCCCAGTGTTTGAGCGGGGGGCACATTGACTACTGAGGGTTCCCAGTGTTTGAGCGGGGGGCACATTGACTACTGAGGGTTCCCAGTGTTTGAGCGGGGGGCACATTGACTACTGAGGGTTCCCAGTATTTGAGCGGGGGGCACATTGACTACTGAGGGTTCCCAGTGTTTGAGCAGGGGGCACATTGACTACTGAGGGTTCCCAGTGTTTGAGCGGGGTACATTGACTACTGAGGGTCCCCAGTGTTTGAGTGGGGGGCACATTGACTACTGAGGGTTCCCAGTGTTTGAGCAGGGGGGCACATTGACTACTGAGGGTTCCCAGTGTTTGAGCAGGGGGGCACATTGACTACTGAGGGTTCCCAGTGTTTGAGTGGGGGGCACATTGACTACTGAGGGTTCCCAGTGTTTGAGCAGGGGGGCACATTGACTACTGAGGGTTCCCAGTATTTGAGCAGGGGGCACATTGACTACTGAGAGTTCCCAGTGTTTGAGCGGGGGGCACATTGACTACTGAGGGTTCCCAGTGTTTGAGCGGGGAACATTGACTACTGAGGGTTCCCAGTATTTGAGCGGGGGGCACATTGACTACTGAGGGTTCCCAGTGTTTGAGCGGGGTACATTGACTACTGAGGGTTCCCAGTGTTTGAGTGGGGGGCACATTGACTACTGAGGGTTCCCAGTGTTTGAGTGGGGGGCACATTGACTACTGAGGGTTCCCAGTGTTTGAGCGGGGAACATTGATTACTGAGGGTTCCCAGTATTTGAGCGGGGGGCACATTGACTACTGAGGGTTCCCAGTGTTTGAGCAGGGTACATTGACTACTGAGGGTTCCCAGTATTTGAGCGGGGGGCACATTGACTACTGAGGGTTCCCAGTGTTTGAGCGGGGTACATTGACTACTGATGGTTCCCAGTGTTTGAGCGGGGTACATTGACTACTGAGGGTTCCCAGTGTTTGAGCAGGGGGCACATTGACTACTGAGGGTTCCCAGTGTTTGAGCGGGGTACATTGACTACTGAGGGTTCCCAGTGTTTGAGCGGGGTACATTGACTACTGACGGTTCCCAGTGTTTGAGCAGGGGGCACATTGACTACTGAGGGTTCCCAGTGTTTGAGCGGGGGGCACATTGACTACTGAGGGTTCCCAGTGTTTGAGCGGGGGGCACATTGACTACTGAGGGTTCCCAGTGTTTGAGCAGGGGGCACATTGACTACTGAGGGTTCCCAGTGTTTGAGCGGGGGGCACATTGACTACTGAGGGTTCCCAGTGTTTGAGCGGGGGGCACATTGACTACTGAGGGTTCCCAGTGTTTGAGCGGGGGGCACATTGACTACTGACGGTTCCCAGTGTTTGAGCGGGGGGCACATTGACTACTGAGGGTTCCCAGTGTTTGAGCGGGGGGCACATTGACATTTCAGTGGTTGTGGGGTTCCTCCTAAGCACCACTGACATTAGAACCATGTCTATGCTCTGTCAAGCCACAACTTTCTCCTCTCTTGGCTATAACCCATATTACATAGAGCATCACTTCCTCCTCTCTTTGCTATAACCTATATTACATAGAGCACCACTTCCTCCTCTCTTGGCTATAACCTATATTACATAGAGCACCACTTCCTCCTCTCTTGGCTATAACCCATATTACAGTATATACACATTCTGGTACAGCAACACAGGGGTTATTGTTCAGAGAATACAAGCTAACTAGTAATGTTGTACTCCGTACACATCAACAGTTTAATATCTAGATGAAGGTTGATAATTAAACACAAAGGAACGTACAGTATAATTACTTGGTATGCATACATTGTAAGATCTTCATTGATTTGCAATGTATTTGGTACAGAATATGAATTATGATTTGACCAAGTGACAGCCTTATTCTAAGGGCACCGGCTCATCACAGCAATGTGCAAGAAGTTGTCCTACTGTAATGGCATTGACCTGTCACTAATAGTATTGTTACAAATTCTAGCTAGTATCCATCACTGATACAGGCAAGAGTTGCTTTCCTTTGGCTCCCTACAAAAAAAGCTTTAGGGCCACTTGTTATATTGGTTGTCTAATAGCCAGCTAGTGGGGATACTTGTAAACATTACAGCTAGGT